>NW_020230172.1:94731-189583 GCF_003227715.2 Harpegnathos saltator | reverse complement strand
TGGATCTATTTAAAAATAATCATTCAACTTTTCCGTTCCCATATCACTTATAACTTCGTCATTCCAACGCGGAACGTCGAGTCAATTGCTTCTTCGCGCTCTCGACCCAACGGTGAAGAAGCAACCACGCGCTGCTGCCAACGCGCGTTGACCGTTGCTCCGGAGCGTGGTACGGTCGTGCGCGCTCGCTACCTTCGCTGCGGACGACGCTTCGCGACGCGGTAGAATCCTGACGACGAGCGCCGACGCGAACGCGAGATTTCGCGGAGCGTCAACCCGCTCTGGACCACGCCATCAACGAGCTGACCGCGATAGACGAGGAGGGAGGAGGAGGAAGGAGGAGAGGAGAGGAGAAGCGACTTGGAACGAAACACGGATCGCAACGGTTGGATCGACGAGCGCGGATCGAATCGGCCGCAACGACAAGGGCGCGTGGCTGCGAGAAGCTAACGAGAATATTCGCGACAGCGGTCGTTGTGGACCGCTCCTCGGTTGGCGCATTCGCGAACAACAAACGACGCCGACCGGTTCGAGAGTAAGCGTCGATCATGTGGCCGGTGATCGGTCTCTCGCGGCGTTTCTGGTTCTGTGGTACCTGACGTTTCGTTAGAGCGACGTTGCGACTCGACGTCACCGCGAAGATCGCGCCGACGAGGATCACGCGCGACGCACCGCTCGCCTGGTCGAACGGACTGACCGAGATGACGCGATGTCCGCGGATCTCTCTCTGCGACGTCGAGCGAACGTCGCGGTGGACTGTTCCGTTCGAACGCGATACTGCACCGACGACGCTGATTGCGCCGCGATGTTGTCGCGCGTATCACGGCCTGACGGCGTGCTGCGACTCGATCGGACACGTGTGTGTCGCACCGTCGGCGACGACGCCGTCGTCGCCGCCACCACCGATCGCGAACGATCCTCGCGGTGATCGATCGGACGCCGCGCGCTGCGACTCGAAGCGAGGAGAGTACGCGATGTTGGTCGGCTACTCGAGTCTGGGCGTCGCGCTGTGGCGATGCGTGCAACTGTACAGTCGCTTCAACGACGAAAAGTTTTGCGAGAACGGCGCGTTCGATGTGAACGCGACGCTCCGCGAACCGTCGTATCGCGATTGCTCGTGTCCACCAGGTACGACGCTTCTGATCAAACGCACCGCCGATGCGTACGACGCGCTGTTGCCTCATTGCGTGGACGAGGGTACAGAGCATTTTTACGCCGAGGACATGATCGCTCCCGATAGTAACGATTCGAGCGACGACTCGGTAAACGATACCTCGGTCGCGGCGCGATAAAAGAGTATCGTTGTTCCGTCGTCCCGATAATCATCGTTCGTTGTCTCGTGTACATCCGCGCTATCGCTCCATTCTCCGGTTCGTCGACGGTCCTCGAGTCACGTAGCTCTAGCCGCTGAGCGAACTCGGTCGAGTAGAGTCTAGTCGTCTCGCGATTGAACCACCGAACCGGTAGCGACTTTTCCGAGGATGAGCGAAGATGCGACATCGCAACGACGCGTCGTCGCTCGAACGCGCGCGGTCCACTGGAAACAACGATAACAAGGTGATTGACCGTCATGGCGACGAGATCGACGACGATCACCGGCAACAATTGACCGACGTGTTGGAGGTGATAACCAGAGGTGAGTGTTCACGCGTGTCCCGAATCGAACGAATGAATCGAACGCGGTGTAATTATCACCCCTCCCCCCTTTTGTTCTTTCGTTTCCTCGTCAGATCTGAACAACACCGACTGCGCCGTTTGCCGCGAAGAGGAGCGATCGCCGAGGAATGAGACCGCGAGAGGACTGCTCGAGCAATGTCGACGCCGAAACCGACGACAAGGTTCCTCCGTCGCGTCGCCTCGATGTCTCGGACGACGGAACTATCATGCTCACCGTCACCGAAGCGAACTCGAGGAATCGTCGGAAGTCGAAGATACGGTTCGCTCCAGGATCCGAGCCATAGAGACCGATTTGCTCGCGGCGAGACACGCGTGCGACTGCGACATATGCAACGAACTGCACTTCTTTTCGACGCACGAACGCCGAGCCATCGAGGATTTGGCCGACGCGGTGTACGCGCTCGCTGGCAACGACGTCGTCGACGAGGAGTGTCGCGGGTTCGTCGACAACACGTATCGCGCGGTGTTCTCGCCCACTTCGGTGCGCCTCAAGGCTCTGAGACGTAGTTTCTCGCGAGACACCCTGGCGATACTGCGCGACGCGTCGTATTTCCATTCGTCGACGCGCGCACCGATGGAGCAATAAAGAACTGCGACGGTGCGCCACATTGATGCTTTTTCTTTTATTTGTAACGGTAACGCCGCGGGGTTCGGTGCGATCGGTCGCCCCACCGTCGCGCCCGGCTCGCCGCTTCCGCGACGCCTCGCTCGCCGTCGCGTCGGTGCGTTACTCGGGTGAAGGGCTTATTCAAGGTAGCTTCTTGGAAGAAAGGTGCGTTCAGTGTTTCTGTATTAACAAGTTGGGTGCGTCCCGCAAGGCGCCCCCGTTTATTCAAAAGACGTCCGATGCTATATAATAGATATATGTATATAAGTGTATGTGGGCGGCTCGCTATCCCGGTGTGGCGTCGGCGATGCCCGTTCCTCGGTGTCCGTGACTCCCCGCTTAGCCGCAAGGACGGTCCCCTGTCCGCGGGGTCAGACAGGATGTCCCGCGGCCTCGTGGCAGACCGACGTCCTCGGCCACGAGTCCTGTTGAGGGCGCTTACGCCAGCTGTCCTCTGGATAAGTTGGAGGCGGTTTATTCCGGGTAGCTCACCACAATCACAAGTCGGACTAGCACTGATGATTTCGCGAACAGATACTTAGAAATATCCTGTGCCGGTGGCTAACTGCTGCCGACACAGACGGACGAGCACGTATGAATCCGCGAACAGATACTTAAAAATATTCTGTGTCGGTGGCTAACTGCTGCCGACACAGACGGACGAGCACGTATGAATCCGCGAACGGATACTTAGAAATATTCTGTGCCGGTGGCTAACTGCTGCCGATACAGACGGACGAGCATGTATAAATCCGCGAACGGATACTTAGAAATATTCTGTGCCGGTGGCTAACTGTTGCCGACACAGACGGACGAATACGGTAATCTCGCGAACAGATACTTAGAGTTATTCTGTGTCGGTGGCTAACTGCTGCCGACACAGACGGACGAATACGGTAAATTCGCGAACGGATACTTAGAAATCTTCCGTGTCGGTGGCTAACTGCTGCCGACACAGACGGTCGAGCACGTATATTCACGAACAGAACTTAGAAATTATTCTATGTCGGTGGCTAACTGTTGCCGACACAGACGGACGAATACTTAGAAATCGCGGAACGGCGGCTAACTGCTGTCGTTCGTTCGGAAACAGATACTTAGAGTTATTCTGTGTCGGTGGCTAACTGCTGCCGACACAGACGGACGAGCTCGTATAAATCCGCGAACGGATACTTAGAAATATTCTGTGCCGCTGGCTAACTGCTGCCGACAAAGACGGACAAGTACGGTAAAGTCGCGATGCCTGATCGGCCGACGAGGCTCGGCTGCCGGGTCTTGTAAAAGTTCCCGGTGGTTCGGTACGGTGTGGAAGCTTTACTCACCGGCGGATGCCTTGCCTTCTCGTCGACTTCTCTTCACGATTCTCGCTGGAGCTCTCCTTGATAGCTGATCTGACTGATTGACTGTTTCTCACGGTCTTCCCCGATCTCTCGTCGAGAGCGGGTTTTATACCCTAAATTCCTCTCGACGATCGGTGGCCGATAATCGGGCGATTAGTTCCCCCCGATTTCCCGGAAAGTCGCGCATGCGATTTCCGCGAATTACCCCTTTCTGGGGGGACCGATCTTCCCCGACCGTTTCAGAGAATTCGGCCTTTCCCAGCGGTCTGGCGGGTTGCCGCGGCATAGGTGTTGCCGGGCGCTTAGCGATGATTTCTCGCGATCGTGTGACGATCGGTGGTCGCCGTCACACGATGGTAACGGGGGTAAAACTCCTCGTTACATATTCATCCTCACAGATTGTACGAACGATCACAATCGACACCGCGAATCCTTCACCCCCCTCTCGGACGGGAACTAAGATGACGATCCGTTCGATTTCGCTATGACAGCACCGGTTTCAGCGTTTTTGTCGCTCGCGCCCGCTCGTTCGTTGCTATGGTTACTGACGATAACGACGATTCTGTGCTTCGCGACGCGCTACATCGCGACGAGATTCGCGCGCGCTTGCGAACTCGATCGTAGAATCGTGTCGCCGCAAATGTTGCACGATTACGCGAGATCCGTTGTCGCTCTCGACGTCGGGAGCGACGACGACGACAACGATAACGAATCGTCGAAGCGAGCGCTGGTGCATCAGGTTTACGATTTCGTGAACAGGCGAATCGTTCTGCTGCGCACCGACGGCATCGACACAACGATCGAACGCTCGTTCGCGATTCCCGACACCGATCGATATCACGCACGATCCGCATCGACGTGAGTGTTGAATCATCGTTATCGCGACAACGCGCATCGTCGCGCCGACGACGAACTGCTCGTCCTGACGGATCTGGTGGACGTTCTGGATCGTCGCGACGCGACGAACCTCGGCGCCACCGAGCGAGACTTCGAACTGCTCCTCGCGAACGCGCCGCTCGCATGGGGCGGTCGTCGATTGCGCGTCTCCGTCGAACCGTCCAACATCGTCGCGCTGCGTTTCGCCGGTGACGACGAGAACGACGCGATTCGATTGCGAGTGTCTGAACACCTCGAGTGCACGCTAACGTCGCGCGACGACGGGTCCGCGCGTCTCGAATTTCGCGCGGCGTCCACCGCCGGACCGTGCGGCGACGCTGACCGCGTTCGCTACGGCGATTACCTGTCGCTGTACGTCAACAGCGACTCCGTGCCGGCGAAACACGCGCCCGAATACCGCCGCGTGGTGCCGTATCTGCGTTGGTTGTGCGCCGGTGTGGACAACGCGACACCGACAATTGTGTCGGTGCGGTCGCGCGATGGCGCGAACGAGACGAGTTGTTGATTCGTCGACGCGTTAGATTAGCGTTTGCGTTTCGTCGTTGTCGTTTCTGCGGTTCTCGCCGTTGCCTCGTGAGGACGTTTCGTTCGCGCGGGCGACACGCGCGATCTCGTCGACGTCGCGACGACGACTGGCGCGTTCTCCTCGGCCGATACGGAATCGTCATCGCGCGACGGTGAAGTCGCGGCGGTCGCGCGAATCGCGTCCTGCGATCTTTCCACCCCGTCGGCCAGGTGTTCCGCGCCTCGCAGTACCGCTTCGGCGTGAGACCGTCCGAATTCTCGTATGCTCGCGGGATCGATCGTCATCAGCAGTGACAGCGTCAACGCGCGCAGACTCTTGGCGCAACATCGCTTCAGCAGTCGTCGCACCGACTCGACGGTTCGCGCCATTCTGCGATCGTTGAGCCCGGTAATGCGTCCAGTCAACTGCAACGTTCCAACCAGATGCGAGCACACGCGCAGACGATCGTTCATAGCCATCGATTGATACGTGCTGTACGCCACGGTTAGCGATTGTCCGACCAGCGCATCGTACACCCGTCGGTCCAGATCGTGTCGCTGAGAATTCTGTATCATACCGAACATCGTGGACACGACGATCGGTCATTCGTACGGTTCGATCGCCTCGCGCCATCGATCTCTGTCGAACAGCAGCTCGTACAATAGCGTGATCTCGGGACTGCGCCCGATCTGCGATGCCATATTTTGCAGCTCGTCGAAGATGATCGGCGACAAGTTCCACATGTCTACCATAAGTTCGCGCGCGCACTCCACCATAGAGCGCAACCATACGACCTCCGCTATGAGTTCACCGTCGCGCGGAGATGACGACGATGATGCGGTAGTGGCGGCCGCGTCGACCGCCGACGATCTCGTCGCGCGACCGATCGACGACGGTAACGCAGGCTCATCCCCGCTCGAGTCCGCGTCGTCCCAATCGTCGAGCTCGCGATCGGTTCTGATTCCGCCGCCGAACAGAGACGCCAATACATCCATGGTCGAGACTACGAAGAACGCGATCGATGAAACAACGGATGATCGCGAGGGCGCGAAATGTCGCTCCGTGAGAACCGGACCGGACGGCGCGGTACGAAAACGACGACGTCGTCGTTACACGCTGTTCGACGGATCGATTCGATGTCTCAAGTGTTGCCTGCCGATTAAAACTCGCCTGTCGTGCACTTACTACAGATCGTCCAGAACGCGAATCGTGATCGGTCGAAGGATGCCCTGGCTGTCGATCAGAGTGACGCCATCGCCGTCGTCTGCCGGTCAAACGGCTGCGGACTTTAACGAGAACAACGCGGATCCTCGGGTCGCGATGAACGTCGCGACGAACGACAACAAATCGACGACGGCCGTGCTCGAGATCGACAGCGATTCTCGGGCCGCGACGGTCACCGTCGATCCGCCGACCGACGACCGTGCTAGCGACGGCGAGGATGACGACGATACGCGCGCCGACTCGATAGTTCAACTGTCCTCCAGCGTCGGACTGTGATCGCGACGCGTCGTTTTAATCGCGTGGGATGCTCTGCATGGATCGTCGCATCAGCGAAGCGTTGATTCGACGGCACGTGCGAACGCGAGCGACCGTTCCGACGAGCGCGGTGGAGCCACGACCATCCGCATCGTGGACTGTCACGCGCGTCAACATGAACCTCTATCGTCTCGCGCGACGAGACGGCGAATCGACGAGCTCGGAATTCGACACCGCGACGACCGATCGCCGTCGGATCGGAGACGATCCATAATCCGATACGGCGACCGTGCAACGATTGATCTCCGTGATAATGCAAGACGTGCAACAGCGAAATCTCAACGCGAAACACGTCAGCGGAAAGACTAAACGGCGAACGCGCGACGACCTGGAATCGACGACCGAAGCGTCATCTTCGTGCGCGACGACGATATTGTAACGGTAACGCCCGCGGGGTTCGGTGCGATCAGTCACCTCACCGTCGCGCCCGGCTCGCCGCTTCCGCGACGCCTTGCTCGCCGCCGCGTCGGTGCGTTACTCGGGTGAAGGGCTGGTTCAAGGTAGCTTCTCGGAAGAAAAGTGTGTTCAGCGTTTCTGTGTTAACAAGTTGGGTGTGTCCCGCAAGGCGCCCCCGTTTATTTAAAGGACGTTCGATGCTATATAATATATATATATATATATGAGTGTATGTGGGCGGCTCGCTGGCCCGGTGTGGCGTCGGCGATGTCCGTTCCTTAGTGCCCGTGCTTCCTGCGTAGCCGCAAGGATGGTCCCCTATCCGCGGGATCAGAGGGGATGTTCCGCGGCCTCTTGGCGGTCCGACGTCCTCGGCCACCAGTCCTGTTGAGGGCGACTTACGCCAGCTGTTCTCTGGATAAGCGGGAGGTGGTTTATTCCGGGCAGCGTACCACGGTCACAAAGTCGGACAAGCACTGATAATTCCGTGAACCGATGCTTCGGGAATATTCTACGTCGGTGGCCAACGGCCGCCGATGCAGACGGACGAACACTTGTAAATCGGCGAACAGATACTTAGAAATATTCTGTGTCGGTGGCTAACTGCTGCCGACACAGACGGACGAGCACGTATAAAACCGCGAACAGATACTTAGAAATATTCTGTGCCGGTGGCTAACTGCTGCCGACACAGACGGACGAGTACGGTAAATTCGCGATGCCGGTCGATTGACGAGGCTCGGCTGCCGGGTCTTGTAAAATTTCCCGGTGATTCGGTACGGTGCTTGGAAGCTTTACTCACCGGCAGATGCCTTTGCCTTCGTCGACTTCTCTTCACGATTCTCGCTGGAGCTCGCCTTGGTAGCTGATCCGACTGACTGACTGTCTCTCACGGTCTGCCTCGATCTCTCGTTGAGAGCGGGTTTTATACCCTAAATTCCTCTCGGATCGGTGGCCGATAATCGGGGGATTAGTTCCCCCCGATTTCCCGGAAAGTCGCGCATGCGATTTCCGCGAATTACCCCTTTCTGGGGGGGGGGACCGATCTTCCCCGGCCGCTTCTCTTCTGCTTTTTCCGGCGGTCTGGCGGGTTGCCGCGGCATAGGTGTTGCCGGGCGCTTAGCGATGATTTCCCGCGATCGTGTGACGATCGGTGGTCGCCGTCACACGATGGTAACGGGGGTAAAACTCCTCGTTACAATGTCATACGTGCCGTTGAACTGCAATTGCATTCAGCGGCTCAAGTGTGTTGCGTGTTGCGCACCGAGGACGATTGGTCGACATTTCGACGATTGTTCGCCGGTGCCGCGAAGCTTCATTCGTGGTCGACGATACCGAGCGCCGACGGTGGTATTCGAGAATGCGCTCGGGACGAGCGTCTCGACGAATACTCGACCGAGAGTCGCATTCTAGCGATCGGTAGCATCGAGAGGAGAACTTTGCTCGTCGGTGATATCTTGTCCGAGTTCGCCCTATTGCCGAAACTCGTGTTCATCAGTGGCAAGAGCTACCTGTACGTAGAAGCGAACGGCACCGGTCTGCCGCACGTGTCTCGACTCGAACGCAACGGCGCTCGATTGTTTCGACGACGACTGGCATACACGGCGAACTTTGTTCTGTATCACGCGTACCACGAGAGCGACGAGTCCTTCGACATGAGACAATTCGGTGCGCGCTGTCGTCACATGCAGGCTCTGCTGTTTATTCTGGCGCTTGTAAACGTGGAACTGTTCGCTGTTAGCGACGGGCGCAACACCAATTTGGCGTTGAACATGCAGAGTGTCGGCAAAGCGTACGACGACGTAGGATTGCATACTTTTTCCGAAAACAGTATTTAGCACGTGAAACGAGTCAAATGCGAGTCGAACGAAGGCGAACTCGTCGGCGCTGTCAAGTTTTCCACCGACGGACACTTGGTCAATCGATGCCTCGGCAGAGTGTCCGAACTGGGTATCAACGCGGTCGCGCTGACGCGGCGAGTCGTGTAACGCGCTATTGTGTCGAAAAAATCGCAGCGACGTAATTATAGGTAAGCGGTACCGCTCGGTCGGCATCTTCGGCGAAACGTACAGAGAGCACACGAAGAGCGAAAATGAACAGAGCGCGCGATTCGCTCGGTCGTTTCGTAAAACGACGAAGAGTCGCGAAGTTACCGTCGTCCGATTCAGACTCGGATTCAACCGGATCGGTTCCCGCTGGAACGCGACGACGAAGAGTCGCGAAGTTACCGTCGTCCGATTCAGACTCAGATTCGACCGGATCGGTTCCCACTGGAACGCGACGACGAAGCGTCGCGAAGTTGCCGTCGTCCGATTCGGAGCGTGCCGAACGTTCAGCGACCACACGTAAACGAGGCGTTGACTCGCGACCGGAGAATCCGAGCGATAGCTCGTTCGAGATGATTGTTCGGAGTTCTCGCACGCCCGCGCGCTCTCGCATGTCCGCGCGGTCTCGCACGCCCGCGCGCTCTCGCAAGATCAAGGCTTCGAATTCAAACTTTGAACGATCGACGCGACCCGTCGGACGTCGCGTGTTCACCGAAACCTATTCGGACGTGACGAACCTTCGCGACAACAAGAAGAATCTGATCGTCGTTAGACAATTAGTACCGACACCTGACCTGCTGACCAGTGTGATTAGTTCGACACCGACCGGAGGACGCGAGTGCAACGGCGTATTGGAATACGCGATCGATAGACGTTCCGAAGCGCGTTGGTTGAAACGCTCGAATCGACGACGACACGATTGAAGTTATCATGGACGCGTTCGTACGAAATAAAGAAACACATGATCTGAAACGAATCATTGAATTCCTTTCTCGTTCCCTGAAACGCATTCGTATCCGCGCGAGGACGTTCGTTCGACGCGTGTCGCCGCTGCGTGTAACGTAAAGTTACATGCGGCGACGAAACCGTCAGCCCTTCGGCGTCGGGCGAGCGTCGGTTGCGCACTGAGGAGCGCTGCGATGGACACCGGTATTTGTATATTTTCCCCCGGTACAAAGTGGGCGTTAATTTCACCCTCCACCGTTCGAAGACACCGATGTCACGATTGGCTGTAGAAGCAACCATTTGCGCAAAAGTGGGAGCGGTGTTAGATCGCTCATTGGTCGAAATTATTCCCTTTTTCCCCACCGTACAAATGTTCAATGTGAACGGAGAAACGTGTACAATAATAGTACCGAATGCTGCGCGCCTCAATGCGTCAACCGACGCTCCTCGACGCGGAAGGGGTGTCGGTTGTTGTCGCGATGTGTAACTAAAATTACACATCGCGACATACGCGCGATAGAATTATTTTTTTCAGAGCAACATTCGAAAATGCTGTCGAATATCGACTCGCGATTGTGTGCCGATCAAAGCAATGTTCGTATATGGTGCGATGAAGGGAGAGAGAGAGAGAGAGAGAGATTCGTTGTTTCTCCTCTAAGGTCAACGATACGATACGTCCCAACGCGCTGTATCGTTCATTGTGAAGCGTAACGGACGCTTCGAACAAGATCATTACAGGTAGTTTTTGCTGTATGACGTTTACGCGCGATCGCAGCGTACGCGATCCGGCGTGCGAATGCGTACGTCTCGTGGCGCGTGAACCTTTCGCTACGATAGGTCGCGTTGAGAACGAGGTTGATCCGATCATCGCATACAGACTGTGCAACGCGTTGCTTCGTCGAGAGACGCGAAATCGCTTTTCAGGCCTGAGCTATTCGCCGTCCCCCTTCCATTTGTCATTTGTCCTCGAAATCAATCCGAATGTTGGACGCGTGTCTCGATCGTGGATATCCAGGAAACGGACAATGCGCGCGATCGATAAGTCGTCGTCGTGTAGCTCGTTCGGCCAATTCGGTTCCGTTTCGTGTTTGTGTTGTACTCCGCGCTCATTACTCGCGCTCGGTCGATGAAGAAACGTCTTCGAGTCGACTCACGAGCGCAATGCCACGAACACCGACCGAGTAGCGCGATCGTGCGAACGAGACGATCGCGCCGTTGATTCAATGGCGCGCGTTATCGCTCCTACGACGATGATCGGTCTCGAGCGCAATTTGTCGCGAACACTCCGGAGAATATATATATATATATATTCGCCGGAGCGTGCATGGAGACACGTCTTCCGCGACAGTTAGAACGACGAAGAGACCGCGACTCGACTCGAGGGAGGTTCGGCCGATCGCGTCGTCGCCGCACACTTCGCTTAACGTGCGTTCGTTCGAGCGAGCTGGAACGGTGAGGAACAGTGACCGAGAGTTCATGAGAAAGAAGGAGACATGTTTCATGAGGACCGTGATTTTCTTTATTATCGCTCATTCGCGTGTTGTTACATAGTGGCTTGTCGTGTCACGAGTTGCAACGTGTACGTTGCAAACAAATGTTGGAGCGCTCTTAGGTGCGCATCGCGATCGAGGCGATTCGTCGGAAACGCGGACATACCGTACATTTGATAGCGCACTAGTTCGTCGTGCGCTGGATTCGTCGGGTAAATGGCCAAAAGATTGATAAAATTAGTATTGGCGAGAGCGCGTTTTTCATCGATCGTTAGAGCGCCGCTGTTTCCGCGCACGATATCGCGCAGGCCGCACGATACTCGAGCCGATGTAGCTCCTCGTGCGGATTCGTCACTGCCGGTGACCGCGTTGTCCTGAAAAGCCTGTAGAACGATCGCTTCAGCGTACGATGGAATTCGTTGATTGTCCGAGTCCGCTGAGTCAACCTCGTCGATTCCCAGGTTGAAGAAATAATGACGATTATTGTTGCGACGACAAACGGTCGACGACAATTGCGACACCAGGCACGAATCGTCCTCGCAGGCGTAGCAGCGATGAGACTCCTCGTAATCGCGAGTCAACAAATGGCGACGTTTCGATCCATTCGTCGCGAATATGTCAGATGAGGAAGTTCTTGTCGGATCGGTCGCGTATCGGCGATTGTCGTTGCGCTATCAGGCCTAGATACGCCGCAATGTCCGACAGGTCGTCCGGATCGGTCGATGCGAAGCCGTCCTCCACGGTCGACAGGCGGAAGAGGTTCAATCGACGAGCATATTCGCGAGAGTACTCGCGCACGTTGCGAACATCGCGCGTGTGCAGTCTCTCGCCGATCAGACCAGCGTGAAAGTGATGCTCCGCCAGCGCCGTGTGGTGCGCCGCGAACACCGGCCACGATGTCTTCGACAAATGCCACGGGTCCTTGTAGCGAAGTCCGCGCGAGAGCACCGCGTAATGCATAACGTTCAACGACGTGGTGCATATCATTGTTTGATACGCGAGACCGTATCTATGATGATTGGCCAGTACCTTGCGCATCTGTACATCGTTCAACGTTTGCACGGTGTTCAGAGGAGCGAACAGACTCAACGGAGTCGCTATTACGACGTGTCCTTTCCACATAGCCATTTCGTACGACGATCGAATCGTGCTGCACAATTGACGAATTGATCGCCGTTACTTCCGATTCGTTGCACGTGATGTTCCAACATGTTCCATATCACGGTTACGAAAGAGCTCACTATACTGTTCATCTCGTGCCACATCACGGAGTAGACACGATCGTTCTGTTCCTCCGGATCGTCCGTGGCGACAACGTCGTCGCGAACTTCCTCGTTGCGCGAATCTCGCTCGAGATTATTGAGAGTGCCGTTCGGTGCGCGATTCGCGTCTCGCGATCGTTTGAGCGAGAACAGCTTCAGCGCTTCGGCGCCATCGAAATCGACGTAATTGTATTCGCGCGCCCTGGCTATCGTGCGTTGCGGCACGTCGACGAAAAACGAAATGTCGCACAATCGCGGAAAGACGATTCGCCAGAATGAACGCCACGGTATCTCGCGCCAGACGCGTGTCACGTAATCCGCGTCGGTGAGCGACGATAGCGTCGGTGACGTTTCCAATCCAGAGTATTCAGCGTCTTCGAGATCGGCGATCGCGTTGTCATTGCGAACTGTCGGTTCGACTCGTCGCGAGGACTCTCGTTCCGTGCGAGGGCGATTCTTCTCTGTAACAACGTTCAACAACGACGCTTGGAACCATTTGTCGTAATCGTTCAGATGCTGCATCACGACGTCCAATTGCCTCGAAGTCTCAGGTTCGTTCGCGAGACCGCGACGCTTGCGACTGGATCGTTTGGATTCATCGATCGAGTCGTCCGAGGATGTGCGACGCTCGTTGTCGGTCATGGTCGACGCGTCGCGTTTGTGCGATGTTTCGACTTTGACGACGGTCGGTTCGTTGTCGGTTCTGATCGCTGTCGTCGGCTCGCTCGTAACGCTTCGAACTCGGTTAAAAGAGGTGTCCGATGGGCGCATGACTTCGTCCACGAAATGTCTGTTTGCAGCTCGGATGATACGACTTGTCGAAAAAATCAAAGTCGCGATATATATATATGTATATATACCCGAACCCCGACGAGCTTAAACGATACCGATGATATCCCTTCTCTTCGCTGTCGCTTCGGCGCGTATAGAGTTCAAAGTTCACGGTCTCCACGACATAACGAGCGAGATCAGGTTTCGAGGTCGATTACACTCGCCTTCTGGACGAGAACGACATCAGCCATTGCACGTTGTCGCGCAGTACCTCGTTCAAATTAGATCGAATCATCGCGGCGTCCGACGAGCGACTGCGGGACATCGTATCGGGAATTGTTGTCACGACGCGGTCACAACGACCGTCGACGTCGCGACGTTCGCGTTCGCGTCTCTGAGAGCCGCAGTTATCTCTATCACGTTGGAGCGGCGATCATCACAGTCTTCTCGGTGCAACAATTCGCAATTGCCGATATCGCGGTATTCTATCGATCGAGGAGTCGCCCGAGTCTCATTCGATCGACGACGAGATATCTTTGTCGCCGCGGACATAAGTTCCTCGTTCAACGGCAAAATGTGCAATTGGTTCGCACCGAACACTAGGACGGTTGTACCGTTTTGCGTCTCTCCGACCGACGCTCCTCTCGTCAAATCGCGATCGTGCGAGTCAACGCGTACATTCGCGCTATACACACCGCAGCTGCTGAGTTTGCGCTGAGCGACGACGACGACGACGGTTCTCGATGTCCGTCGTAGATCCAGCATACGTGAGGTTCGAACGAATTTGGCAACGATCGATCGTCATCGTGCGCGACGGAGTGATCGTCGTGCACGTAGCAAAAGTCGCTCGCGTGCGTCGCGATGCGAGCGGATCGCGTTTGCTCGGCCAGTGGTATGAAATCGACGACGAGACGCAGCGATAATATGCCAGTCTCCGTGTGATGCAGTCTCACGTACTGACGGGAGTCACGGCGTTTTAACGATACTGTGGTGGAAGCGATCAATCGTCGGGACAGCGGAGACGGCAGTCGCTCCAATGCCGCGAACCCGACGGCAATGGCGCAATAGTTCAGACGATGTCGCTGGAGCGAGCGGCGCGCGAGATCGCGCAGTAGGAACGTCATGTCGGTCGAGTCGACGTAGAGCACCACGCGCCGCTGGCAATTCGGATCGATCGAATCGTCGTCGTCGTGATAGAGAGCGCGATGTCCGATCGTTCCGTCGCCGATGCGCAGAAGAGCCGACAGCGCGTCGGTCAGAGCGACGCGATCCTTGCGAAAAACGTCTCGCACGAGCAGCAGTATCGCGCGGCCGCGCCATCGCGGATCGTTCGTAGTCGCGGCGTTTCGTTCGTCCAAAGGCGAGCGTATCCACGAGATCGTGTTCACAGCTCCGTCGCGTCCGGACTCAACGTCGTCCAGCATCACGAGGTCGCACGACAACGTTACTCCGCAACTGGAACAGCGCAGATACGAGTCGTCCGGTCGCGCCATTGACGAATAATCGATCGTTCGCCACGGATCGTTTCGCGCGCGCTTTTTTTCTCGTTTGCTGTTGCGTCAACGAGACGAACATGAATTTGCGAAATCGCGGACGCGCTAGGTATAAATGGGGGTCCCCTTCACATCGTCCTCACTGATCACAAAGTCGCGACGCATAACTCTTCTCACACTTCGTAGCGACGTGTCGTCCACCATTGGTATGAATCTCAACAACGATGTTCGCAACGTCGCCGGTGCAGCGGCGCGCGAAAGCGATCGTATTCGAACTATGGAACACTTGCATCAATACGCCAGTAACTACGATATTCAGGCTCGATCGCTGGACAATCTAGCGTTGACCAATCGACGATTGCTTCTAGTGGAAGGTGACCGTGCGGGCAAAGTGGGTTTTTACGACGTGCGAGGTCGATTGGTGCAGGGTCAGGACGTCACGTCCACGCAGGGTACGTACGAGAACGATCGCGCGCGACTCCCGAGGACCCGACTCTGATCGAACGAAATCGCTCCGTTCGTTCGGTCTCTTCCCCACCCCATCCGCTCCAAGATAGAGAATGACCAGAGACGGCCGGACCGTCGACGGGATTCGGGAGGAAAGCGAACGGATGTCGCGCTAGCGTTCGATTCGGACGACTGCCGCGTGATAATTCTCGAAGTGTGCTTTTTTTCGTCCGCTCAGCTCCCGATCGAATATCGCACGGACTTCCCATGCCCAACAGAATACAGGATCTCGCCTCGCGTTTGAATCAACGCGACTCATCGTGTCGATTGGACGACCGATGATGACTCTGGAGAAACGCGTTCGACGCTGAGAGATCTTCGTCTCGCGCCGTGACACGGAGAACGACACAGCCGCGCGGAAGCCCGATCGATTGGTTCGTAAGTCGTTGTATGACGATTTCGGGGAACCGTCCAACCGGAGCGTAGGATCCGTTTCACCGGTGATCCTTGGCGACCAAGGATCGCGCAGGGTTCCCTCGCGCCGTTCGGACGGTTCCCCGAAATCGTCATACATTACGCGGTGTCGGCATACGAACCACCCTGTATTTTATTCACTTCTGTCAATCACTTCCACCTTTCATGATTACTAGCGCTCTTTGCATATTAGTAAAACATAGATAATATTATTTTTTATAAAACATAAATAATATTACTTCTTGTAAAACGTAGATAATATATTACATACATGCGATAATATCACATAGAAAATATTACATGTTATTTGTATAATCATAAATCCATTCCTACGTGTTGTCTATGACTTCGTCCCAGTCTTTCTTCATCTGTAGTGTGATATGTAGCATCTGCCACACTTTTACGGGCTGATTCGAGAGATGCTAGTAAATGAAAAAAATTACTATTTATATTCCTCGTACAATATATTATGATGAAAACAAAATTATTTTGTAGGTTCCAGCATATAGGTTCTAACAATGACGTAATAGGATAAAATACATACTGCAGTATTTTATGATGTCAATATCATATTGAGTCCAAGTTTCATAATTAGGATTTGCACAACTGGCAATGAATAATGCACTTTTTGCCGTGCAAAGCGGCCACCAACATTGCTGATTATCATTTTCTTCCATAAGCCATGCTGTTGGAATTTCAGAATACGTGTCATCTAATAAAAATTTTACAACTGCATATTTTTTATTAGTTGCCATTTCGGTAATCCAAATGGTCTAAAATAAAAATAATTTTATAATTTGCATAGTTTACCTTACAAATAACAGTTATTGTCAACCATTTTTGACAGCAAAAGATGAAATCTTTAACATATAGGTTGCGTTTCGAAATTCAAGTACTGAAATTCTATAATATGCGTAACGTGAAATATAGATTTTCAGTACTGGCAGTAATTTTTGGAACGCAGCCTTAGTATATAAAGACATATTCGTGTACGAAACATATTGGTAGGTTATATATTTATATTTGCCAACAGTATAATATTAGGATACAAATAAGTTTCCGCCGTTTGACAAAAGATGGCCTCACCAGAAGGTTATGTTGAAATTGTCAGATGTAAAACGTAATATCGTAAGTTTGGACATCTGATAACAACATAACCTTGAAGTATTAGTGACTCCGTATCAGCATCACATAATTTTTTGTGTAAAAATATCAAGTTTTGTGCCGAATAAACGTCATTTGCGGGAACTTTTGATTTACTTCTTTAATTTGAAGAAATCTGCAGCTGAGACACATCGATTGCTTGTAGAAGCATATGGTGAGACTGCTTTAAGTGAGAGAAGTTGTCGTGAGTGGTTTCAAAATTTTAAAAACGGTAGGTTTGACGTAGAAGACAAAGAACGTAGTGGAAAGCCGAAAGTGTATGAAGACACGGAATTGGAAACATTATTGGAGGAAGATTCGTGCCAAACGCAAGATGAACTTGCACTTACATTAAAGTGACTCAACAAGCAATTTCACATCATTTAAAATCGTTGGGAATGATTCAAAAACAAGGAAATTGGGTTCCATATGAACTGAAGCCGAGAGACGTTGAACGCCGATCTTGCACGTGTGAAATGCTGCTTGCCAGGCATAAAAGAAAGGGTTTTTGCATCGCATAGTCACTGGTGATGAAAAATGGATCCACTACGATAACCCAAAGAGAGAAATCATGGGGATCACCTGGCCATGCTTCAACATCGACAGCCAAACAGAATATTCATGGAAAAAAAACTCATGCTGTGTATTGTGNTGCCGACACAGACGGACGAGCACGTATGAATCCGCTAAACAGATACTAGAAATATTCTGTTTCGGTGGCTAACAGCTGCCGACACAGACGGACGAGCACTATATTCACGAACAGAACTTCGAAATTATTCTATGTCGGTGGCTAACTGCTGCCGACACAGACGGACGAGCACTTATATTCACGAACAGAACTTCGAAATTATTCTATGTCGTTGGCTAACTGCTGCCGACACAGACGGACGAGCACTTAGAAATCGCGGAACGGCGGCTAACTGCTGCCGTTCGTTCGGAAACAGATACTTAGAAATATTCTGTGTCGGTGGCTAACTGCTGTCGACACAGACGGACGAGCACTTATATTCGCGAACAGAACTTAGAAACTATTCTATGTCGGTGGCTAACTGCTACCGACACAGACGGACGAGCACTATATTTGCGCACAGGAACTTCGAACTATTCTATGTCGATGGCTAATTGCTGCCGACGCAGACGGACGAGTACTTATAAATCCGCGAACAGATACTTAGAAATATTCTGTGTCGGTGGCTAACTGCTGCCGACACAGAGACGAGCACGTATAAAACCGCGAACAGATACTTAGAAATATTCTGTGCCGGTGGCTAACTGCTGCCGACACAGACGGACGAGTACAGTAAATTCGCGATGCCGGTCGATTGACGAGGCTCGGCTGCCGGGTCTTGTAAAATTTCCGGTGATTCGGACGGTGCTTGGAAGCTTTACTTACCGGCGGATGCCTTTGCCTTCGTCGACTTCTCTTCACGATTCTCGCTGGAGCTCTCCTTGGTAGCTGATCCGACTGACTGACTGTCTCTCACGGTCTGCCTCGATCTCTCGTTGAGAGCGGGTTTTATACCCTAAATTCCTCTCGGATCGGTGGCCGATAATCGGGGGATTAGTTCCCCCCGATTTCCCGGAAAGTCGCGCATGCGATTTCCGCGAATTACCCCTTTCTGTGGGGGGGGACCGATCTTCCCCGGCCGCTTCTCTTCGGCTTTTTCCGGCGGTCTGGCGGGTTGCCGCGGCATAGGTGTTTCCGGGCGCTTAGCGATGATTTCCCGCGATCGTGTGACGATCGGTGGTCGCCGTCACACGATGGTAACGGGGGTAAAACTCCTCGTTACAATGTCATACGTGCCGTTGAACTGCAATTGCATTCAGCGGCTCAAGTGTGTTGCGTGTTGCGCACCGAGGACGATTGGTCGACATTTCGACGATTGTTCGCCGGTGCCGCGAAGCTTCATTCGTGGTCGACGATACCGAGCGCCGACGGTGGTATTCGAGAATGCGCTCGGGACGAGCGTCTCGACGAATACTCGACGAGAGTCGCATTCTAGCGATCGGTAGCATCGAGAGGAGTACTTTGCTCGTCGGTGATATCTTGTCCGAGTTCGCCATATTGCCGAAACTCGTGTTCATCAGTGGCAAGAGCTACCTGTACGTAGAAGCGAACGGCACCGGTCTGCCGCACGTGTCTCGACTCGAACGCAACGGCGCTCGATTGTTTCGACGACGACTGGCATACACGGCGAACTTTGTTCTGTATCACGCGTACCACGAGAGCGACGAGTCCTTCGACATGAGACAATTCGGTGCGCCGCTGTCGTCACATGCAGGCTCTGCTGTTTATTCTGGCGCTTGTAAACGTGGAACTGTTCGCTGTTAGCGACGGGCGCAACACCAATTTGGCGTTGAACATGCAGAGTGTCGGCAAAGCGTACGACGACGTAGGATTGCATACTTTTTCCGAAAACAGTATTTAGCACGTGAAACGAGTCAAATGCAAGTCGAACGAAGGCAAACTCGTCGGCGCTGTCAAGTTTTCCACCGACGGACACTTGGTCAATCGATGCCTCGGCAGAGTGTCCGAACTGGGTATCAACGCGGTCGCGCTGACGCGGCGAGTCGTGTAACGCGCTATTGTGTCGAAAAAAATCGCAGCGACGTAATTATAGGTAAGCGGTACCGCTCGGTCGGCATCTTCGGCGAAACGTACAGAGAGCACACGAAGAGCGAAAATGAACAGAGCGCGCGATTCGCTCGGTCGTTTCGTAAAACGACGAAGAGTCGCGAAGTTACCGTCGTCCGATTCAGACTCGGATTCAACCGGATCGGTTCCCGCTGGAACGCGACGACGAAGAGTCGCGAAATTACCGTCGTCCGATTCAGACTCAGATTCGACCGGATCGGTTCCCACTGGAACGCGACGACGAAGCGTCGCGAAGTTGCCGTCGTCCGATTCGGAGCGTGCCGAACGTTCAGCGACCACACGTAAACGAGGCGTAGACTCGCGACCGGAGAATCCGAGCGATAGCTCGTTCGAGATGATTGTTCGGAGTTCTCGCACGCCCGCGCGCTCTCGCATGTCCGCGCGGTCTCGCACGCCCGCGCGCTCTCGCAAGATCAAGGCTTCGAATTCAAACTTTGAACGATCGACGCGACCCGTCGGACGTCGCGTGTCCACTGAAACCTATTCGGACGTGACGAACCTTCGCGACAACAAGAAGAATCTGATCGTCGTTAGACAATTAGTACCGACACCTGACCTGCTGACCAGTGTGATTAGTTCGACACCGACCGGAGGACGCGAGTGCAACGGCGTATTGGAATACGCGATCGATAGACGTTCCGAAGCGCGTTGGTTGAAACGCTCGAATCGACGACGACACGATTGAAGTTATCATGGACGCGTTCGTACGAAATAAAGAAACACATGATCTGAAACGAATCATTGAATTCCTTTCTCGTTCCCTGAAACGCATTTGTATCCGCGCGAGGACGTTCGTTCGACGCGTGTCGCCGCTGCGTGTAACGTAAAGTTACATGCGGCGACGAAACCGTCAGCCCTTCGGCGTCGGGCGAGCGTCGGTTGTGCACTGAGTAGCGCTGCGATGGACACCGGTATTTGTATATTTTCCCCCGGTACAAAGTGGGCGTTAATTTCACCCTCCACCGTTCGAAGACACCGATGTCACGATTGGCTGTAGAAGCAACCATTTGCGCAAAAGTGGGAGCGGTGTTAGATCGCTCATTGGTCGAAATTATTCCCTTTTTCCGCACCGTACAAATGTTCAATGTGAACGGAGAAACGTGTACAATAATAGTACCGAATGCTGCGCGCCTCAGTGCGTCAACCGACGCTCCTCGACGCGGAAGGGGTGTCGGTTGTTGTCGCGATGTGTAACTAAAATTACACATAGCGACATACGCGCGATGGAATTATTTTTTTCAGAGCAACATTCGAAAGTGCTGTCGAATATCGACTCGCGATTGTGTGCCGATCAAAGCAATGTTCGTATATGGTGCGATGAAGGGAGAGAGAGAGAGAGAGAGAGATTCGTTGTTTCTCCTCTAAGGTCAACGATACGATACGTCCCAACGCGCTGTATCGTTCATTGTGAAGCGTAACGGACGCTTCGAACAAGATCGTTACAGGTAGTTTTTGCTGTATGACGTTTACGCGCGATCGCAGCGTACGCGATCCGGCGTGCGAATGCGTACGTCTCGTGGCGCGTGAACCTTTCGCTACGATAGGTCGCGTTGAGAACGAGGTTGATCCGATCATCGCATACAGACTGTGCAACGCGTTGCTTCGTCGAGAGACGCGAAATCGCTTTTCAGGCCTGAGCTATTCGCCGTCCCCCTTCCATTTGTCATTTGTCCTCGAAATCAATCCGAATGTTGGACGCGTGTCTCGATCGTGGATATCCAGGAAACGGACAATGCGCGCGATCGATAAGTCGTCGTCGTGTAGCTCGTTCGGCCAATTCGGTTCCGTTTCGTGTTTGTGTTGTACTCCGCGCTCATTACTCGCGCTCGGTCGATGAAGAAACGCCTTCGAGTCGACTCACGAGCGCAATGCCACGAACACCGACCGAGTAGCGCGATCGTGCGAACGAGACGATCGCGCCGTTGATTCAATGGCGCGCGTTATCGCTCCTACGACGATGATCGGTCTCGAGCGCAATTTGTCGCGAACACTCCGGAGAATATATATATATATATATTCGCCGGAGCGTGCATGGAGACACGTCTTCCGCGACAGTTAGAACGACGAAGAGACCGCGACTCGACTCGAGGGAGGTTCGGCCGATCGCGTCGTCGCCGCACACTTCGCTTCACGTGCGTTCGTTCGAGCGAGCTGGAACGGTGAGGAACAGTGACCGAGAGTTCATGAGAAAGAAGGAGACACGTTTCATGAGGACCGTGATTTTCTTTATTATCGCTCATTCGCGTGTTGTTACATAGTGGCTTGTCGTGTCACGAGTTGCAACGTGTACGTTGCAAACAAATGTTGGAGCGCTCTCAGGTGCGCATCGCGATCGAGGCGATTCGTCGGAAACGCGGACATACCGTACATTTGACAGCGCACTAGTTCGTCGTGCGCTGGATTCGTCGGGTAAATGGCCAAAAGATTAGATAAAATTAGTATTGGCGAGAGCGCGTTTTTCATCGATCGTTAGAGCGCCGCTGTTTCCGCGCACGATATCGCGCAGGCCGCACGACACTCGAGCCGATGTAGCTCCTCGTGCGGATTCGTCACTGCCGGTGACCGCGTTGTCCTGAAAAGCCTGTAGAACGATCGCTTCAGCGTACGATGGAATTCGTTGATTGTCCGAGTCCGCTGAGTCAACCTCGTCGATTCCCAGGTTGAAGAAATAATGACGATTATTGTTGCGACGACAAACGGTCGACGACAATTGCGACACCAGGCACGAATCGTCCTCGCAGGCGTAGCAGCGATGAGACTCCTCGTAATCGCGAGTCAACAAATGGCGACGTTTCGATCCATTCGTCGCGAATATGTCAGATGAGGAAGTTCTTGTCGGATCGGTCGCGTATCGGCGATTGTCGTTGCGCTATCAGGCCTAGATACGCCGCAATGTCCGACAGGTCGTCCGGATCGGTCGATGCGAAGCCGTCCTCCACGGTCGACAGGCGGAAGAGGTTCAATCGACGAGCATATTCGCGAGAGTACTCGCGCACGTTGCGAACATCGCGCGTGTGCAGTCTCTCGCCGATCAGACCAGCGTGAAAGTGATGCTCCGCCAGCGCCGTGTGGTGCGCCGCGAACACCGGCCACGATGTCTTCGACAAATGCCACGGGTCCTTGTAGCGAAGTCCGCGCGAGAGCACCGCGTAATGCATAACGTTCAACGACGTGGTGCATATCATTGTTTGATACGCGAGACCGTATCTATGATGATTGGCCAGTACCTTGCGCATCTGTACATAGTTCAACGTTTGCACGGTGTTCAGAGGAGCGAACAGACTCAACGGAGTCGCTATTACGACGTGTCCTTTCCACATAGCCATTTCGTACGACGATCGAATCGTGCTGCACAATTGACGAATTGATCGCCGTTACTTCCGATTCGTTGCACGTGATGTTCCAACATGTTCCATATCACGGTTACGAAAGAGCTCACTATACTGTTCATCTCGTGCCACATCACAGAGTAGACACGATCGTTCTGTTCCTCCGGATCGTCCGTGGCGACAACGTCGTCGCGAACTTCCTCGTTGCGCGAATCTCGCTCGAGATTATTGAGAGTGCCGTTCGGTGCGCGATTCGCGTCTCGCGATCGTTTGAGCGAGAACAGCTTCAGCGCTTCGGCGCCATCGAAATCGACGTAATTGTATTCGCGCGCCCTGGCTATCGTGCGTTGCGGCACGTCGACGAAAAACGAAATGTCGCACAATCGCGGAAAGACGATTCGCCAGAATGAACGCCACGGTATCTCGCGCCAGACGCGTGTCACGTAATCCGCGTCGGTGAGCGACGATAGCGTCGGTGACGTTTCCAATCCAGAGTATTCAGCGTCTTCGAGATCGGCGATCGCGTTGTCATTGCGAACTGTCGGTTCGACTCGTCGCGAGGACTCTCGTTCCGTGCGAGGGCGATTCTTCTCTGTAACAACGTTCAACAACGACGCTTGGAACCATTTGTCGTAATCGTTCAGATGCTGCATCACGACGTCCAATTGCCTCGAAGTCTCAGGTTCGTTCGCGAGACCGCGACGCTTGCGACTGGATCGTTTGGATTCATCGATCGAGTCGTCCGAGGATGTGCGACGCTCGTTGTCGGTCATGGTCGACGCGTCGCGTTTGTGCGATGTTTCGACTTTGACGACGGTCGGTTCGTTGTCGGTTCTGATCGCTGTCGTCGGCTCGCTCGTAACGCTTCGAACTCGGTTAAAAGAGGTGTCCGATGGGCGCATGACTTCGTCCACGAAATGTCTGTTTGCAGCTCGGATGATACGACTTGTCGAAAAAATCAACGTCGCGATATATATATATGTATATATACCCGAACCCCGACGAGCTTAAACGATACCGATGATATCCCTTCTCTTCGCTGTCGCTTCGGCGCGTATAGAGTTCAAAGTTCACGGTCTCCACGACACAACGAGCGAGATCAGGTTTCGAGGTCGATTACACTCGCCTTCTGGACGAGAACGACATCAGCCATTGCACGTTGTCGCGCAGTACCTCGTTCAAATTACATCGAATCATCGCGGCGTCCGACGAGCTACTGCGGGACATCGTATCGGGAATTGTTGTCACGACGCGGTCACAACGACCGTCGACGTCGCGACGTTCGCGTTCGCGTCTCTGAGAGCCGCCGTTATCTCAATCACGTTGGAGCGGCGATCGTCACAGTCTTCTCGGTGCAACAATTCGCAATTGCCGATATCGCGGTATTCTATCGATCGAGGAGTCGCCCGAGTCTCATTCGATCGACGACGAGATATCTTTGTCGCCGCGGACATAAGTTCCTCGTTCAACGGCAAAATGTGCAATTGGTTCGCACCGAACACTAGGACGGTTGTACCGTTTTGCGTCTCTCCGACCGACGCTCCTCTCGTCAAATCGCGATCGTACGAGTCAACGCGTACATTCGCGCTATACACACCGCAGCTGCTGAGTTTGCGATTTCTCGCATTCCAGATGTGTCGAGCGTAATCCCTCGTGGCCTGCGTCCCGTACCGTTGTACGATCGCGTTCAGACCCACCGTGAATGCGAACGTCCAGGTGTGCCACGGATACTTTGTCACGGCGCAACATTGATTCAGCACGCAATGAATAGCTCTCGCCGAATGAACGTCCTCCGTGGACACGTTCGGTAACGTCGCGTGAAATTGCACGAATCGCGGCACCTCGAACAATCGCATGCTCGCGTCGGGTGTGCGGCGTTGACCGAATGAATCCAACGTGCACCCTACCCACCAGGTGTTCAAAACGCCCACGCGACTAATCTCGTACAACGTAGCGAGCGAGTGCCAGTCGCAACGGGCGTAGTTCACTTTCGCGCGATCGGACGACTCAACGCTGCGATCTTCTTCAACGTTCGGTCGAAACGCATCGATTTCATCCAGCGACGACGACGACGACGGTTCTCGATGTCCGTCGTAGATCCAGCATACGTGAGGTTCGAACGAATTTGGCAACGATCGATCGTCATCGTGCGCGACGGAGTGATCGTCGTGCACGTAGCAAAAGTAGCTCGCGTGCGTCGCGATGCGAGCGGATCGCGTTTGCTCGGCCAGTGGTATGAAATCGACGACGAGACGCAGCGATGATATGCCAGTCTCCGTGTGATGCAGTCTCACGTACTGACGGGAGTTACGGCGTTTCAACGATACCGTGGTGGACGCGATCAATCGTCGGGACAGCGGAGACGGCAGTCGCTCCAATGCCGCGAACCCGACGGCAATGGCGCAATAGTTCAGACGATGTCGCTGGAGCGAGCGGCGCGCGAGATCGCGCAGTAGGAACGTCATGTCGGTCGAGTCGACGTAGAGCACCACGCGCCGCTGGCAATTCGGATCGATCGAATCGTCGTCGTCGTGATAGAGAGCGCGATGTCCGATCGTTCCGTCGCCGATGCGCAGAAGAGCCGACAGCGCGTCGGTCAGAGCGACGCGATCCTTGCGAAAAACGTCTCGCACGAGCAGCAGTATCGCGCGGCCGCGCCATCGCGGATCGTTCGTAGTCGCGGCGTTTCGTTCGTCCAAAGGCGAGCGTATCCACGAGATCGTGTTCACAGCTCCGTCGCGTCCGGACTCAACGTCGTCCAGCACCACGAGGTCGCACGACAACGTTACTCCGCAACTGGAACAGCGCAGATACGAGTCGTCCGGTCGCGCCATTGACGAATAATCGATCGTTCGCCACGGATCGTTTCGCGCGCGCTTTTTTTCTCGTTTGCTGTCGCGTCAACGAGACGAACATGAATTTGCGAAATCGCGGACGCGCTAGGTATAAATGGGGGTCCCCTTCACATCGTCCTCACTGATCACAAAGTCGCGACGCATAACTCTTCTCACACTTCGTAGCGACGTGTCGTCCACCATTGGTATGAATCTCAACAACGATGTTCGCAACGTCGCCGGTGCAGCGGCGCGCGAAAGCGATCGTATTCGAACTATGGAACACTTGCATCAATGCGCCAGTAACTACGATATTCAGGCTCGATCGCTGGACAATCTAGCGTTGACCAATCGACGATTGCTTCTAGTGGAAGGTGACCGTGCGGGCAAAGTGGGTTTTTACGACGTGCGAGGTCGATTGGTGCAGGGTCAGGACGTCACGTCCACGCAGGGTACGTACGAGAACGATCGCGCGCGACTCCCGAGGACCCGACTCTGATCGAACGAAATCGCTCCGTTCGTTCGCTCTCTTCCCCACCCCATCCGCTCCAAGATAGAGAATGACCAGAGACGGCCGGACCGTCGACGGGATTCGGGAGGAAAGCGAATGGATGTCGCGCTAGCGTTCGATTCGGACGACTGCCGCGTGATAATTCTCGAAGTGTGCTTTTTTCGTCCGCTCAGCTCCCGATCGAATATCGCACGGACTTCCCATGCCCAACAGAATACAGGATCTCGCCTCGCGTTTGAATCAACGCGACTCATCGTGTCGATTGGACGACCGATAATGACTCTGGAGAAACGCGTTCGACGCTGAGAGATCTTCGTCTCGCGCCGTGACACGGAGAACGAGACAGCCGCGCGGAAGCCCGATCGATTGGTTCGTAAGTCGTTGTATGACGATTTCGGGGAATCGTCCAACCGGAGCGTAGGATCCGTTTCACCGGTGATCCTTGGCGACCAAGGATCGCGCAGGGTTCCCTCGCGCCGTTCGGACGGTTCCCCGAAATCGTCATACATTACGCGATGTCGGCATACGAACCACCCTGTATTTTATTCACTTCTGTCAATCACTTCCACCTTTCATGATTACTAGCGCTCTTTGCATATTAGTAAAACATAGATAATATTACTTTTTATAAAACATAAATAATATTACTTCTTGTAAAACGTAGATAATATATTACATACATGCGATAATATCACATAGAAAATATTACATGTTATTTGTATAATCATAAATCCATTCTTACGTGTTGTCTATGACTTCGTCCCAGTCTTTCTTCATCTGTAGTGTGATATGTAGCATCTGCCACACTTTTACGGGCTGATTCGAGAGATGCTAGTAAATGAAAAAAATTACTATTTATATTCCTCGTACAATATATTATGATGAAAACAAAATTATTTTTGTAGGTTCCAGCATATAGGTTCTAACAATGACGTAATAGGATAAAATACATACTGCAGTATTTTATGATGTCAATATCATATTGAGTCCAAGTTTCATAATTAGGATTTGCACAACTGGCAATGAATAATGCACTTTTTGCCGTGCAAAGCGGCCACCAACATTGCTGATTATCATTTTCTTCCATAAGCCATGCTGTTGGAATTTCAGAATACGTGTCATCTAATAAAAATTTTACAACTGCATATTTTTTATTAGTTGCCATTTCGGTAATCCAAATGGTCTAAAATAAAAATAATTTTATAATTTGCATAGTTTACCTTACAAATAACAGTTATTGTCAACCATTTTTGACAGCAAAAGATGAAATCTTTAACATATAGGTTGCGTTTCGAAATTCAAGTACTGAAATTCTATAATATGCGTAACGTGAAATATAGATTTTCAGTACTGGCAGTAATTTTTGGAACGCAGCCTTAGTATATAAAGACATATTCGTGTACGAAACATATTGGTAGGTTATATATTTATATTTGCCAACAGTATAATATTAGGAATACAAATAAGTTTCCGCCGTTTGACAAAAGATGGCCTCACCAGAAGGTTATGTTGAAATTGTCAGATGTAAAACGTAATATCGTAAGTTTGGACATCTGATAACAACATAACCTTGAAGTATTAGTGACTCCGTATCAGCATCACATAATTTTTTGTGTAAAAATATCAAGTTTTGTGCCGAATAAACGTCATTTGCGGGAACTTTTGATTTACTTCTTTAATTTGAAGAAATCTGCAGCTGAGACACATCGATTGCTTGTAGAAGCATATGGTGAGACTGCTTTAAGTGAGAGAAGTTGTCGTGAGTGGTTTCAAAATTTTAAAAACGGTAGGTTTGACGTAGAAGACAAAGAACGTAGTGGAAAGCCGAAAGTGTATGAAGACACGGAATTGGAAACATTATTGGAGGAAGATTCGTGCCAAACGCAAGATGAACTTGCACTTACATTAGAAGTGACTCAACAAGCAATTTCACATCATTTAAAATCGTTGGGAATGATTCAAAAACAAGGAAATTGGGTTCCATATGAACTGAAGCCGAGAGACGTTGAACGCCGATCTTGCACGTGTGAAATGCTGCTTGCCAGGCATAAAAGAAAGGGTTTTTTGCATCGCATAGTCACTGGTGATGAAAAATGGATCCACTACGATAACCCAAAGAGGAGAAAATCATGGGGATCACCTGGCCATGCTTCAACATCGACAGCCAAACAGAATATTCATGGAAAAAAACTCATGCTGTGTATTGGTGGTATCAGCTGGTGTCGTGTATTATGAGTTGCTCAAACCGAGCGAAACCATTACTGGAGCTCTCTACCGAACACAATTAATGAGATTGAGCCGAGCACTCAAGGAAAAACGCGCCCATTACTATTCCAGACGCGACAAAATTATTCTCCTACATGACAACGCTCGGCCACATGTTGCAAAACCGGTCAAAACCTATTTGGAAACACTTCATTGGGAAGTCCTACCCACCCGCCGTATTCACCAGACACCCATTCCGATTATTACTTATTCCGGTCGATGAACATGGCCTGTCTAAGCAGCGCTTTACATCATATGAAGATACTACAAATTGGGTCGATATGTGGATAGCCTCAAAAGATGAAGAATTCTTCCGACGTGGTCCGAATGCTGCCAGAAAGATGGGAAGAAGTAGTGGCTAGTGATGGACAATACTTTGAATAAAACGTAATGTACCGTTCTTCCACAATAAATTCCTAATTTTTGATAGAAAACGGCGGAAACTTATTTGTACTCCTAATATTATCACGGCATTCAATTATAATATATAACATTGCGTACATTACATAGCATTTATTACATCAATTAATACATTTTCATACAATAACAATAATGCAACGACGCAAAAATTTACAGATAGGCCATCTGGTGAAATACCGATGGTAATAGAAGGCACATATATACAGAGTGTCCCATTTTAAGTGTCCGCCACAAATATCTCTCTTATTATTTATTTTGGAGAAAAATGGTTTCAGACACGTTTTGTATAGTTTCGAAGGGGCCATAAGATATGTACCATTGATTTGACCTTGAAGAGTCATTTGAAGGTCACGTGAAGGTTGCATCAATTTTTTTAGACAGCACCCCCTACTTTTTTATTATATATTCTTATAGCTGAACTCGACAGTTTCCCAAAACACTATAATCAAATGTTTTTTCGTGAAGTACTTTTCGAGTTATAAAGCTCCAAATTTACAAAATTTTGATAAAAATACAAAATATTTCGTAAAACATTCACTTTCCGATAGTCTTATCTTGCATGATCCAGCCAGTCAAAGCAAGATCCGAGCATGATCCAACCAGTCAAGGCAAGATCTGAGTATGATCAGCCAGTCAAGACGAGATCCTGTATTGCCTGATAATCAATTAACTGTAACAATTGTGAAAGTGCAATTGTCAATTCTTTTAATGAAACAAATATCAAGAGGCTTGTTTCAGATTTCTTACTTCGGCAACTGTCGGTATTTTGGCGAAGTCTCAGACAGACACATATTATTATCCATTGACTTTTTTCTGATAAGACAGGAATTTTTGGTTTTTTGACGCTTTCTTTATTTATAATTATGGTCGCTTATCCACCAAATGAAATTGTGGACATGATTCGCATTTTGGGTGAGGTCAGGAATAATTACTCGGCAGCAGAAAGGTTTTATGCTGAAAGATTTCCAGACAGACGTCATCCTGATAGGAAAGTAATAAAAAAGACTCTACGATAGAGCTGAACAGGATATTCTTAGAAGAAACCGGCGAAAATCGAGCCCTGATGAAGTCACATCATTGATTGTTATAGGTGCCGTTGCTTTGAATCCTCAAATCTCTACGAGACAAATTAAGAGGCAATACGCTGTATCTAAATCAACAGTCAATCGTGTGTTCAAGCTCAACAAGTTTCACCCATATCACATTCATCTAACTCAGCAATTGGAAGAAAGGGACTACCAACGCCATGTACGTTTTTGTAACTGAGCTCGAGATCAAATTCAACAAAATCTACGGTTCATTGCTGATACGCTTTTTTCTTATGAAACCACGTTTTGTAATAGAGGTGGTGTTAATAGACATAACTGCCATTATTATTCAGATGCTAATCCACATTGGCAGAGAAGCCAAGAGTTCCAACGGCAGTGGTCCATTAACGTTTGGGCAAGCATCCTAGGAGATGTTATTGTTGGTCCATATTTTTTTGATGAAAATCTCAATACGGCAATCTATCTAAGATTTCTTCAAGATGACCTGCCCAACCTCTTGAGACATGTCGACAATTATTTACTCAGACGAATGTGGTTCCAACAAGATGGAGCACCGGCTCATAGATCTCGAGCTGTTACACAATATTTAAATAACAGATTCCCGAATAGGTAGATTGGTATGGGCAGTCGAGTTCAAGAATGGCCTCCAAGATCACCCGACTTGACACCCCTAAATTTTTATTTCTGGCGCTACGTTAGAGATTTGTTTATTCGCAAAAGCCTACAACCGTTGAAAATATGAAAAGCCGGATCAGACAGGCTTGCAGAAATATTAATGTAGGTGTTCTTGAAAAAGTTAGAGACGACTTACACCATAGGCTAGAGCTATGTATACAAGTAAATGGCCAAGTTTTTGAACACTTTAAGTAATTGTACACAAAAGAAGATCTTGCCTTGACTGGTTGGATCATGCTCGGATCTTGCCTTGACTAGCTGGATCATGCTTGGATCTTGCCTTGATTGGTTGGATCATGTAAGATAAGATTATCGGGAAGTGAATGTTTTACGAAATATTTTGTATTTTTATCAAAATTTTGTAAATTTGGAGCTTCGTAACTCGTAAAGTACTTCACCGAAAAACATTTGATTATAGTGTTTTGGGAAGCTCTCGAGATCAGCTACAAGAATATATAATAAGAAATAGGGAGTGCCGTCTAAAAAAATTGAGGTAACCTTCACGTGACCTTCAAATGACTCTTCAAGGTCAAATAAATGGTACCATCTTATGGTACCCTCGAAACCATATAAAACGTGTCTGAACTATTTTTCTCTAAAATAAAAAATAAGAGATATTTGGGGTAGATGCTTAAAATGGGACACTCTGTACGGTTAACCTTTCAAAATTAATTGCAATATTACAAATACAATTGTAATCTTTTAGAGTATACTCCATTAGTTGCAAACATAGAAGAGGACTTTAAACGTAAATATTGTTTATACAATTTTTGCACTTCATTTATGAAGCATTCTGTTACATTTTTTAAATATTTTATTATATTGTTAGTTGTATTGCAGAGAACGTAAAACAGATGTTGCGTATGCAAGCTGCTGCAAATATAATGTTAAAGGATATTAAGCAACGTGTGACAAAACTCGAAGATGTTTTGAAAAATCGCACATTACATATGTCAGAAAATAGCGGCCTAATTGCACAATTTTTACCGTTTGTTACAATAAAGGAAATAAAAGAGTTTGAATCTGTATTAAAAACCACAGATGAGGCAGTGACGCAGTTTGTAAGTTAATGAATTTATTCATTATCCCTCCTTCGTTGTGCTTAATACAATTTTGAGAAAAAAAGCTTATTTTACTTTTCAATACTTCTAATTATTATATTGCGTATATTAATACTATTGTTCAATACATACAAAATGTATTATCTTTTTACAGACAGAATTTGTGTCTAAAACTGGTGGGAACAATTCAAAACATACTATTCAGCGAACAATGAAGAAAATTTTCACAAATGAATGCGCCATAAAATGCTCCTGGAAGGGAATTAGGAGCAACTTTAGAGTTTGCGATTTGTATTTCATACAAATTATGAGAAGTGTATAATCGGCATTGTAAAGTTTCATTAGAATTCCTTATTAACATGCTATTATTAATTCTATATTTGCTTTTATGTTCTAGACGCAGTAATTTTGCAACATGTGAATGTTACTGAATCCGACTTCGACAATACTGTAGCGGAATAGTTACGTTTCGCAAGACAGAGAAAACAACGTGAAAATAAAGAAAAAGAAAATGAATGCTAAAATGAAAATGAAGAACAATGAAGAATGTTAGTCATGCCATGTCATTTCGTCAATACGTTTCGACATTAGAATTTACTCACTAGTCCGTGTAATGTAAAATACTTAGAAAGTATTCTATATTCATTCTTATTGTTTGAAAATTAAAGTTTAAAGAGTATTTTTCATTCTTATTTTTTTATTTTGACAAATATTATGTCTCTAATATAAAGTCTCACGTACGTAATATTATTTCATGTTTTTATTTATTAATAAGAGGAGAAGAACTTTATTTCTTATTTATTATGTGATAATATAATTATTCTTATTGTTTAAAAATTACAGTTTAAAGAGTATTCTACATTCTTATTATTTAAACGAATATTATATCTCTAATATAAAGACTCATGTGTACGTTATATTGTTGCATGTATTTTTATTTATTAATAAAAAAAGGGATTTTATTTCTTATTCTGTATTTGATAATATGATGGCTGTAATATAATGTATGTGAAATATGAAATATATATGATACATTTGTAACATGTGCAATATATTTTGTATTGTTTATTTATATTTTTCATTTGTTTTTTAATAATGTGACTTACAGAAATAACAGGTCGCCGAATTAATTCCAAGCAAAACTAAACAAAATTCGGTTACATATAATGAAATTTTGCTTAGTTTTGCTGTAACTCGAATTAACTCGGCGACCTGTTATTTTTTAAAGTCGCAAGAATTTCCGAATATAATATAATACATATAATTATTTCATTACTTAATAACATTACTTGTATGTAACAGTTTGCCAATATACATTTCAGTTTTATAACCTTTCAATTAGTTACATTACTACTTTATTATATGTCTATAACTTATTTTTGGTTATATAACATTTTAGTTACATTTTATATTTGTTATATAACTGCAATTCGTATGAATGGGAAATTACAACTAACGTGTATATTACTTGTAACATACACGTTATATTATGTGTTACATTCCGTAATATTATAGCAATATAATTGTTATACATCCTGTTTGCTGGGATAATATTATACAACAAAACTCTATATTATTTCACTATGTGTGATTGCTACAAGGATATATGTATTATTTTCTAAATAAAGAGCATTATCATTCTCATCGCTCTCGCTATCCTCAGTTATGTGGCTCCAAAAGGGCATTCTGAAACACTTACTTTTAACGTCGTCCACATTAATGTTCAGAAAATTACTGCATAAGTTGCTACACTTAAAAAATTCAACACATGAGGATGGTATGCCAATATCATAAAAACTTTCCATTGTTAAAAATTTTTTAACTTGAAAACAATAAGAAGAATTACGTTCAAAAATTTTTAAAACAATACAAATAGATCCATTATCTAACATGCAGCAATTGTTACGTACATCTATACTCAAAAATATTTTATTAAATTGTATCTTACGATACTCAGGAAAAGCTGCACCATTGTTAAGCGGCATGGACACGCGAATAGATGAATTTACTTCCTCGTTAGAATTTGTCCCGCGAATTTGAATTTCCTTCATCCGATTAAAAAATTGTTGAAGCGATAAGCCTGGTTTTCTACAATATTTCCTAAAAATGGACATGTTGCTTTCATATAGAAAAGCAAAATAGGAATCTAAACTTCCTAACCGTCGGACATCATTAGTAAGATGAAGAAGACCATGCACGTTATAAGAATTAAAAGTTGGGCCATACAAATTGTTAGAATGAACAACAAATTTTTGCAGTGCAAGTTCTGCGAAATTGAGAAGCTGTTTGGATGGGGACTTTGAAACTAGAATTCTTATAGCACTGTGCAATAATAAGAAATGCTTGTAAAATTGTTTACCTAACAAGTCATACATTATAACTGGACCTGTATAAAGCAGAACTTGTCTAAATTCTGTTGCCTTGAATTTAGAATAAACATCGATAGACCTGCGACGTCTAACAAAGTCTGAAGGACAATATTGTCGAAGAATATCGAACCTATGACATATGATACTAACGGATGTGCCAGAAAGTTTTGATGTGCGTGAAAATCTTCCGGAAATCCATGCCGACAATATTTTCACGATGCCTAAACACACTAAATGTATATACTCAAAAGGTACTTGCGAAACCATTCCTATGGGATGCAAAGATAATGGGCTTTCACTCTCTTTATGATGATCCTCATCTAAAACTCTAAGATATTCTTCATCTGTTCTTAAAGAATGATTAATACCATTGAAGACATTACGAACTTTACATAGTGTTCCAGAAACTTTGCATTTTGAACATGATTTACTAGACATGTGACCACGATGATTTAGAATGAAAGCTCGAGCCGGGGCATCAGCTATAAAACTTCTTAGTGGTATTGGAATTATTCTGCCTTTAAACTTTATGCCTCGATTGCACATAATGGTTTTGAAATCTTTAATAAATTCTATGAAGAAACTGCTTGCATTTGAGGGTTTTTGTAAACCTTTATATATGCCGATAATTATTGGTTTGGCCTGCTGTATATTAAACACTCTACATTGAATAGGCTACAGATGAACAGTACCCGCATTATCTAATGCACATCCATCTGTATGAAAATCTAATTGAATTTCCGAAAGACTTGCTGCTAATGGAGTTTTTGAAAAGTATTCAATTAAACTTGCTTCTTAACCAAAGTGAATGTATTCCCCTGCCTCTACTTTTGAAACAATAGCATTATTACGTGATGTACTAACAAGTGTTCTAACATCTTTAGGTATGTTCGAAAAGCAAGGGTGTGTTCTAAGAACAGATAATAGATTATTACTTTGTACATGAGTTAGATTATCTACAAAACAGGATGCTAAACGTTCGCGAAAGGATGGATGGCAGAAACCATCAGAAAATATTTCATTTACTTCAGAAGCACATGAAGACGAAGCAGAAAAAGATTCATCATTAGCCACATACCTGCCATGCATAATATCGCAATTATAACTTGCAAAATTATTAGAAGAACTACAACATCTCGGAGTACCTACATCAGGTGTATTTTGCAAGTTACCATTATTAGATGAACTACACCCCGGAACTACACCCTAGGTCAATTGTGGACCCCCGTGGACGCCACCTTGCCATGATGGGGGAGCTTGCGTGTCCCGACGATGTACAGAGCTGTGCCGACGGGGGTCTCGGCCCTTAGCAGGTTCTACCATGCCGGAGTGGTCTGTACGGAGGGGCCAGACTATGAGCGTCCATAATACTCCTGGATGGGCAGCTGCCTCCAGGTTTTAACCAGGAACTGGAGGGTCACACTCGTGCGGCCCAAAGGTTCTTACAGTGCGGGCAGAGCGGGCTCGTTAGCCTAGTGAAGGCAACCGGTCTAAGGGAAGGAAAATCCCGAAGCTGAACCCGTGCGTGTGGGCCAGGCGGGCGCGCCGCTGGAACATGCTACCGCCCGGAGGGAGGCACTGAAGGACAGGCTGCGGCCGAGCACGAGTCGAGTAGATTTGTTCTCGGCCCCAGCCTTACCTCCAGTGGCTAAAAAGAGGAAACGGAAGGCGGAGACGTCCGCCTCCCAGTTATGGGGGATAGGGAGGTGCACTTCCCTCCTCTCGCTTTACGAGGGTGGGGCCGACCAGGTGTCCGCCTCGCAGCTGTGGGAGCGGCAATTCCCCGGGGAGGAGTTTCCGCCGGTCGAGGACGAGAAGTCGTCGGTCGGGGAAGGGGTTGCCGGAAGCGCAGGGGCGCGCCAGCATCAGTAGGGGATTCCACCGGTGCGGAGACTCTCACGTCTCGGTGAGAAGCTGGCCGCGGACGCGATCGATAGGGTTAGATACCTCAGAGAACTGAGGGTCGAACCGGGAAAAGAGACGATGAGGGACTACGTAGGGAAGCGTGGAGAAGCTTGTTCCTTCTCCGGCGTCCGCAGCTGCGGGCAGCGGGACCGCTCCCCTTCGCCCCTCTCCGCGGCAGCCGGCGGCCGCTGGGGAGGGTCGCGACGGGTGGACAATCGTGTCGACCCGTAGGCAAGGGGAAAGGGGCTAGGCAAAGCCCAAGCCGCCGGACCCCAAAAAGGGAGGTGGCGCGGCAAAGAAAGCCGCACCATCCCCCAAGGGTGAGAAGGCCAGGGAGGGAGGGGCCCCGAAGAAGGGACCCCACCACCCAAAAGGCTACAGATTAGGAATCCCCCGCGTAACCCTGTCGCAACAGTGACAGCGTTACCGGGGGGTTCCAATAGCGAAGTGATGGCGAAAGCCAGGTCGATCTGAAGGAGATCGGCCTGGAGCCTGGGCAGTTCAGAATAAAACGCACCAGAAAGGGGGGGTCATCCTGGAGGTCCCTGGGAAGGACGGCAAGGAGAAGGCCAACCGCCTGGCACGGGACCTCCAGGATGTGTTATGCGGCGAGGCGGTGTTCGCCAGGCCGGCGAGGCGGACGGAGCTCCGCCTCGTCGGCCTGGACGACTCTGTCACGCCGCTCATGGTTAGGGCTGCGATTAAGGCCACGGGATGCCCCCCAGATGATTTCCAGACTGGTGTGGTCAGGAAGTCGTCCGGGAGGCTGGGAGCGATCTGGGTTCGGTGCCAGAAATTGGTAGCAGCCGGGGGGCTGCCAATAGGATAGTCTATGGCCAGGATAAGGAATGGAGGAATGGCCCCTTCAATGTTACAGATGCCTGCGCTATGGACACACGGCAGTGTCCTGCCAAGCCAAGGACGTGCTGGGAGGTCACTGCTTTAGGTGTGGAGGTGCCGGTCATGTGGCGCAGGGTCCACCGCGGAGGTGCGGTGCCCCCTGTGCCACAAAGATGGTAGGGATGCTGGCCATCGCATGGGTGGCCGCAAGTGTAGAGCAGTCCCCCGGACTGCACAAAGAGGAGGAGTCCCTCCGCGCCGCATAAGGCGGAACAAGGGGAACAAGGCGGTGCGTAGGCAGACCGGGGCTGCGGTGGGGGATATTCCCCCCTGCGGCCTCGGCCGTCCAACGGAGTCGCCCCAACAGTCATAGGAACTAAAGTTCCAGCAATGGCAACCGCCGAAGAGGCAGAGAGGGGGTGCTGGAGGTTGAGATCCATCAACCTCCAGCACCCATAGATCAGGTAGGACTGGCGACGATGGGAGCGACGGCCGCTCCACCAATGCCGGACCCATCTCCGGCGGATAGGCCGGAGGGGGTCTCCGAGGTGATAACCATGGAGGTCGAGGCTTCGGCCGCCCTCCTGGTGGAGGCGGGGTGGGAGGAGTGGGGGGGCTAGGAGCCAGATGTAGCTCTCCCCATCCACTCCCTCACCCTAGTCCGATGGGACCTGCCGGTGAGGTAGTGGCCTCGGAGTACCAGAGGCCCCCCCACCGGGGCTCATTGGCCAGGTAGGAGCGGGCGGGGGTGGACCGACCCCTCTGGGGAACATCACTGCCCGCGCCAGGAGGGAATAGTCCTGACCCGGGGTGAGACCCCACCTCTGCTTTTGTGATGCAGAGGTGAAGTGAGCCATGGGGAATGAAGACCTGCCGCCCCGGGGGGGCAGGTGCTATAGGATCCCCCTCAGTTCCTCACCAAGGAGGGGTTTGGGAGTCCCATTGGGACTCCCACATACCTTTGCCCTGCCGAGGTATTCTGAGACGCCTCCTCCTTGAACCTCCTAAGGGAAGCGAGGTCGCCAGAGCTAGCGGCGGAGGTGGGCCGAACCCTAGGAGCAATTAAGCTGGTGGCGAAGCGATCGAACACCCTGAAAGGGATGTTTGTGAGCTTACTACACCGGGGTGTGTCCACCTCTCAGGCAGCTCTGGCGACCTTGCTTGTGAGAACGACAGAGCTGTACGAGAGAAGAGGAGATATGCCGGAGGCAAAGAGGGAGGCGGAAGAATTCCGTGAGAAGATAAGGGGGTTGAGGGTGGGAAACAGGAAGCGACAGGAGGAGCTCCAGGCCAACAAGGCCTTGGCTGTTTCCACCCCGGCCCCCTTCCTCCTGCCTCCCAGGAAGAGAAGGACATATGCGGAGGTGACTAGCGGAGCGTCCACCTCGACGGAGGAAGCCGGAGAGGAGGGAGAGAAGGAGGAGGAGGAAGAGGGGGATGAGAGATCACGCCTCCTCTTCTTTCTCTAGGTTAAGGCAAGTATGGGGAGAGGGGGTGACCCCTGGGGTCTGTATTTCTGTCCTGAATGATATACTTCCGGAGGAGGCTCCCCCTCCTACAGGGAAGCCTGAACTGGGGGAGGTGCAGAGGGCCCTTGACGCCTCTCTGGCGGCCACGGCTCGTGCATCTGGCAGCGAGGAGGAGCAGGGTCTGGTTCGCCAGATGGCTCACCTCGTCGCCAGATGGGACGAGATCCGGGCCGCCCGAGGGGCAGGAACCTCTGCACCGACCCAAACCGGCAAGGGAAGGGAGGGGGGTACGGATTGTTTCAGGAGGGAGATCCGTTCCCAGGCTACGCGTACATTGGCGGGTTCCAGAATGAAGGAAGGAAAAGGAAAGAAGGAGATAGCTAAGGATGGGAAGAAGAGGACAATAGCTAGGGCGAAGCTCCGAAAGAGGATGGAGCGAGAGCAAGCCGAGGGAGGAGGAACAGTAGGTATCCCAGCTAGGGACCTCGTGGGATTGGGATCATTCCGGGCTGGATTGGAGTGGACGCTTGGAGCCGAAGAGAAGAAGCAGGAGACTTGGTCCCAAGTTGTAGGAAGGAAGGGGAGGAGGAAGGGGAAGGAGGAGAACAAGATTCCCACTCATTCCCCTCCCTCCAACCAGGTAGGAGTCAAGAGGGGAATGAAGGGGGCAAGGCCGGGCAAGCCGAAGCCGCCGCGGTCGGCGGCCGTCACCATCACCTGCCCCCCGGACCGATACCGAGAGTTTATAGTCGAGGCCAGGTGCCGGATCAAGCCGACTGATCTAGGAATTCAAGGTTCCTTGAAGGTCATTCAGGCCCTGAACGGGGCCATGCTTGTGGAGGTACCTAGCCTCAGCGCGGTGGCAGCCGCCAACCGGCTCGCGGAGAAGCTCCGCGAGCTGGCGGCGGAAAAAGGCCACGATTTTCGCGTCCAAAGGCCGGTGAAGGTCGTCGCGTTGCGACTCTCCGGCCTGGAAGCGACGACTGGGGCCGATGAGGTGGCGGTCGCCGGGAGATGCAAACTGGAGGAGGTTTCCTCCGGTAAGGTAGGCGACTCCCGGTGGGGGATTGGGTCGGTTGTGGTGCGGTGTCCGCTGGCGGCAGCCGCGAAGGTTGACGGCGCTGTCTGCCCGCTCAAAGCTATGTTTCCGATGCTTGGAACCGGGACATGTACGAAGCGGTGCGTCAGCGCCGTTGACCGCAGCGAATTATGCTACCGCTGCGGTAACACCGGCCACCGCGCCAAAGAGTGTGAAGGGGCGGCTCGCTGCCCGGTCTGCGCCGAGGCGGGCAGGCCCTCGGATCATAAGATCGAAAAGCCTGCCTGCAAGCCTCTCCCTAGGAAGAAGAAGGGAGGCAAGGCGAGAAAGGGCAAGGAAAATGAGCAGGGGAAGTAAAAGGCGGAGACGTTGCCAGCCGTGGTCGAAGGGACCGAAGAGGAGGAGGCCCGAACCCCTTCTAAGGAACTGGAGGACCGGACACTACTAATGGACGAGGCGAGTCCAGCCCCCTCCACAACGAGGGAACAGGAGGACCTCCAGGGGAGGGATCCGGAGGAGAGGGACTCTTCCCTAGCATCGTGGGGACCAGGACCGGACAGGACCTCCACACTGGTCCCGATGGAGACGAAGGCGCCGTTGTCGCAGAGGAAGCGACGAGGGACGGAGCGGAAGACGCAAAGGACGGATGGAACCAGCGGATCCACGGAGGAGGATCCAACGACTAAGATAAGGAGGGTGCAATCCTCGGACTCTCCCCCAACTACCTTAGGAGCAGAGGGAACATTGGGCGTGCCACCCCTGTCCCCTCTGGTAGTGGTTGACGTTTCCCCCTTGTACCCCCGAGAGGAGGAAGACGTCCAGGTAGGGACACCCCGTAGGCAATCGCTCTCCGCGGAGGTACCCGAGGTTGGACCACCAAGGCCGAAGCCCCCTCCGGGGAGACTGAGGCGGCACCAACGCCAGAGATCTCCCAAGAGGGGGCGAATGCAGGCAACCCGGAGCAGGCGTGAAAGGCCTAGCCTTCACGCCACTCCGTGCTGCAGGCTAACCTCGGCCGCGTCGCCTAGGCCCTGAACCTGTGAGTACACAGGATCCGGGAAATGGGCGCCGGGCTGGGGGTGGCCACCGAGCCGCACTGGATGCCGGCCAGCAGTGAATGCTGGTTCGGCAGCCCGGGCGGCCCGGTGGCCATAGTGGCTGACCCTGCCGCGGGGACCCTCCCTGTGTTTTAAGGGAAAAAGGGTCTTCCTATGTGGCGGTCGACTGGGGGCCCAACACTGGTGGGGGTTTACCTCCCCCAGCGCAGAAACAAAGCCGGACTTGGTGACCCCGCCTACATTAAAGGGATCCTAGACACGATCGGGGAGTTGGTGCGCAAGTACCATCCCCGACCTGTCATGGCTGCCGGGGACTTCAACGCCCACTCCGAGGGGTGGGGCTGCAGTCCCCGGCAGCGGGATCTCAGGGGCGAGGTCGTCATCGGCTGGGCTGCGAGATTGGTCCTTCTGCTGTTAAACAGAGGGTCCACTGGCACCTGTGTGAGGCCGGGAGGGGGGTCTTCGGTCAATGACTTGACCTGGGTCTCCCTCTCGGCCGCTCCGATGGTGTCCGAGTGGAAGGTGGAGGTGGAGGGCGAGACGCAATCTGATCACAGATATGTGGTCAGGGCCCTCCACCTCCTCAAACCGAAACAGGTGCCGGCCCGCTGCCGCGGGGAGGGGAACTTTCCCCTCCCCAAAAGATGAGCCCTCAGTCGATTAGACGTGGACAGGTTTCGGGCCGCTGTCCTTGTGGCCACCTGGCATGTGGATATGAAGCCAGGTGAATGGGACCCCAGCCACATGAAGGGACTGGGGAAATAGCGGGTATCGTCGCGTCGGCATGCGACGCCCCGATTCCACCCCCGTCGGCGCCGGACCGCGTACTGGTGGTCGCAGGACATCGCGCGACTTCGCGATGCCTCCTGCCGTGCCAGGCGGGCTTATGTCCGGGCCCGGCGACGCGACGGGGATGCCACAAGGGCAAAGGAGGATTATCTCGCGGCGAAATAAGTCCTCCGGAAGGCCATAAAAGAGGCCAAGCGAGTAGCCTGGGAGCAACTGGTGAGCTCCCTGGATGAGGATGGGCGCCCTTACAAGAGGACGATGGGGAAGGTTCGTCCATAGGCGCCCGCACCGACGGAGACTATGGACCCCCAGGCCCTTGATGGGCTCTTGGACGCCCTCTTTCAGAGGGCGGAAGGCGGCCCTCTCATGATCACTTCCTCTGAACTGGGGGAGGCAGACTGGGAAGAGGGCTTGGAGGTCACTCCAGAGGAGATCGCCAGGGCCAGGAAGAAGCTCGGTGGCAAGAGGAAAGCCCCTGGCCCCGATGCGATTCCTGGCCGCGTTTGGGCGCTTTGGCCGAAGGAGACCTATCCACGGCCATGCGCAGGTCATGACCGGGTGCGTCAGGGAGGGGATATTCCCTCCAGAGTGGAGGAGGGCTAAACTGGTCCTCCTCCCTAAGGAGGGCAAAGCACCTGTGAGTGCGTCGGCCTACAGGCCGACATGCCTGCTGAACGAGGCGGACAATGTGCTTGAACGCATCATTGCCGACCGCCTCGTCCAGCACCTGTCCTGGAGGGGCCGAACCTTCACGACCGCCAATACGGGTTCAGGCCCGGACGGTCCACGCTGAATGCCATCTGGTGTGTCCGGGACCTGACCCGAGTAGTCATGGAGAGGAGGGGCGGGGTGTTGCTGGCGGTGTCGTTAGACATAGCGAACGCCTTCAACACCCTGACCTGACCGGAGATTGGACGGGCCCTCGTGCATCACGGGGTGCCCGTCTATCTCCGGCGGATCCTGTCCGCCTACTTCGGGGGCAGGGACCTCGTCTTCACCAAAGAGGGCGGGGTCTACGGCTGGCGTACGATAGAACGCGTTGTCCTGCAGGAATCGGTTCTCGGCCCATTGCTATGGGACATCGCGTTCGACCGGGTGCTTCGCACTCCGCTCCCCGACAGCTGCCACGTCGTCTGTTACGCAGACGACACGTTAGTGGTGGTCGAAAGGGAGAACTGGAAGGAAACCCGTCTCCGAGCGGAGATGGCAGTGGCATCGGTGGTGGGAACCATCGGAGACCTGAGTCTCAAGGTGGCGCCCCTCAACACTGAAGCTGTATTTTTTCACGACGGCTGTCGGGGGGCGCCGCCGGAGACCCGGGTCCTAGTCGATGGCGTCCACGTCCGCGTCGGGCCGACGATGAAATATTTCGGTCTGACACTGGACAGCCAATGGGGATTCGGGCCTTATTACAGGCAATTGGCCCCCAGGGTGCGCAAGGCTGGGCTAGCTGTGGCCAGCCTGATGCGCACCCAAGGGAGCTCAGGCTGGCGGGCTCGCCGCCTGTACGTCGGTGCGGTTCTCTCGATCGCACTGTACGGGGCGCCCATATGGGCACCCCACTTGCCCAGGCTAATTCCGTGGCAAGGTGCCTGCTACAGCAGGCCATAAGGCCGCTGATGATCAGGGCGATTCGAAAGTTCCGCACCGTGTCGTACATGGCGGCGACTACCCTGGCCGGTTCTCGCTCGTGGAGCTCCTAGCCGAGGAGCAGCGCATCCTCTACTGGAGGGTGAAAGAGCTCCGCGCGGAGGGGAAGCTGACGGGCAGGGGCTTAAAAGCCCTGAAGACCCAGACCAGACCTCGGACTCTGGAGCGGTGGGAAGGCGTTTTAGCTGACCCCCGAGGGTCCGGGCTCGCAACGGCCGAGACTGTCCGCCCCTGCCTGACCGAAGTGTCAAGCAGGCGGACGTGGAATGTCCTTCCACTTGGTGCAGGTGCTGACCGGGCATGGCTGTTTCGGGAAGTACCTGCACCGGATGAGGAAGGAGCCCATCACTCGGTGCCACCATTGCCCCGAGCCAATGGACACGGCGCAGCATACCCTGGCCGCTTGCGCTGCATGGGAGGAGCAGCGCCGTGTCCTGGCCGGGACGGTGGGTTGTCGAGAGGGGGAGCTCTCGCTCCCGCACAGTCAGGGCTATGTGCGGGAGCGAGGAAATCTGGGAAGCGGCGGACTCCTTCAGCAGGGAAGTAATGTCCCGGAAGGAGGCCGCCGAGTGGGAGCATCGGCCCGGCACACGTCGTCGGGGGGGGGGATTCATAGCGGGCCCGAGGTGGTATCGGCCGAGGAGAGGCCGCTAACCTATACGGGTGCGCACCTCCCTCGGCCGCCTCGGGCTCGACTCCGTCAGTCGCAGGGGGGAGCGGGGATGAACCTGCCGTCCTGACTAATCGGATAGGTTGCGAAAAGGAGAGGTGGATCACCCAGTTGGGGCTAGGCCCACCTGCCCGATTTTCCCCTCTCCCTGGAATTACAGGGAAGGGGGATAAGGACGGAGGGTGGATGTCGCCTTCCTCCTGGGCGACACCAGAAGGCCAACCGGCGGGGTAACCTGTCGGGGACTGCGCTCCCACTATTTTCCCGAATGGGGAAGGGGGCGTGGTGCATCGGGCGAGGGGCTCTTAGTCTAGAGCCCTGGGGCCGGGGTGTTGGGGAGGGAATGCGGGAGCACTTCCCCTAACTGCCCTCACAACGGTCCGACAGGTAGACATCCCGCAGGGGTTTTAGTCGGTAGGAGTCCGACATAACCATCGCTCCCCCCAAGGGGCGGGGGTATCCATGATGGATTTTCCCTGCGTGAACAAAAAAAGGTCAATTGTATTTCCTCCCCGCGAGTGCCACCTTGTCGTGGTCGGGAGGCTTGAATGTCCCGATGAAGTGCAGAGCTGTGCTGGCGGGGGCTTTGGCCCCTGGCAGGTTCTACCATGCCGGAGTGGTCTGCACGGAGGGACTGGACTAAGAGCATCCAGGGACATTATGGCGGGGTGGCCAATCGGCCACCCTCGACCACTTTTAGGGTAGTAAGGTTGGGGACACCATCCCTCCAACATTGCATGCCGTGCTCCGGCAGTCTGAGGGACAGGACTTTACTCTGTGGGAGGTTTCTGTCTCCTAGGGCATTACACGCCGGTGCTCCGGCTGCCGAAGGGACGGGCCACACTCGGGCCTGCACACCGTGAGGTTTGGGACCCTCACGATACGCGGGATGGCAGGAAGGATCCGGGCCGCTCGGACGTATTCCGAGGTCAGGGCCGGGCCCCCCGGGGTGAGCCCGGGGAATATGGATCGCGTCATTCCTAAACCCATCCCCTGGGCGGAGATGCATTGCTGGCCGTCGTGGGGGAGGGACCCCGTTGATTCGCGATAGCGGTGACCTTACTCCTTCCACGGGGCCCCCCGCGTAGCGGCGCTCTTGGCGGTGTCCTGGGGGTCGGAGACCAGGAATCCCTGAAACTGGCTCACCTCTCAGTGATGGAGGTGGGGCGGGAGTAGGGAGCTGGAGTCCAGTGCTCGGGATGACCTCTCCCCGGGTCACTGACAGACCGGTTTCCCGGGGGAACTCGGGGACACCACTCCGTGGTGCGGGCATGCGCGGCCGGTCGAGCAGCCAGGAGTGGTGGGTTTAAAACCACAATGGACATTTCTTTTAAAAACAGGAAGAGGAGGAAGGGGAGGAGTTTCTCTGGATCAGAGGAAGGGAGTCTTGCAGGGGATTCCGGTAGGAGGACTTTTGGGACGCCAGCTTCGGAGTTGCGGAAGCTGATGGAACCCGGGGCGAAGTTGAAAGTGGAGGTGGTGGAGGAGACGGATGACGTTCCTCTACAGCAGAGGATATGGTGCCTGGATGCAGAGACTGAGGAGCATCCTGGGATGTTGGATTTGTGGGGTTCTGATCATGGAGGGAAGGACTCCTACGATGGCGATTCTCTCACCGTGTCGGAGGAGGAGGTGCAAGAGCCGGGTGCGGTTGGAGGGAAGGAATCGAAGGAGGAAGAGGTGAAGTATCCCCCCTACTCTGCAAAGAGATGGGGGGAATGGAAAGAATACCTGCAACAGCAAATAGAGGAATGGGGAAGGAACAGGAGCCTCGGGAACCTGCAGAAGGGCAGCCTCCGGAAGGTATTTACCTCCACCATCCGATACACGCAGGAGCTAGTTATAGCTGCTGCTGCACTGGAGGATCGGTACGAGAAGTTTGAGAGGAGATTATTAATCAGTGAGACTTGCAGAAGGGAGTTGTGTGGACACTTGGATGAGCTTTCTGCAAGTCATAGGGCACTGAAGAAGAAAGGCAAAAGGGAGACGAACTTTGAAAGGGAGAGGAAGGAGAGGAGAGAGCTCTTAGAATGAGAAAGGGAAGGGACAGAAGAACGACTGCAGGAGTTTCAGCGCAGCGTAGACCAATTGGACGTTCTGCTTAAGCTGCAGGGGGAAAGAGGTCTAGAAGAAAGGGGGAGGCGTCAACACAGACGGATGGGTCTGTAACGCCCCCGCCCACTCATATGGAGGTTGAGAGAGAGAAAGTATTGAGGAAAGATAAGGAAACCCAGACGGGAGGGGAATATAGGACTGATAAAGAGGTCCAAACTAAAAAGAAAGGTAAGGATAAAGGGATTCAGACGGTGGTCTCAGGGGATCCTCTGAGAGGAGTTCCGTCAGTTGACGGGCCCTCCCAGATTAAGGCACTACCACCTCTGAGACGACCGAGAAAGGAAAGGGGGAGATAAAGGGAGCAATGGCGTGATCCACGGTAATTGGGAGGAAGAGGAAAAGGAGAGTTAACGGGGAGGGTGATCGGGGGGATGAGCGGATTTCCGCAACCCCAATCCGGCCTCTCCCACTTCGGGGAAAGAGATAAGGACTTCGAGGAGGGGGGCCGCGGCGTCGGCACGGTTAGCCGCGCAACGGCCCTCTGGGCCCCTCGCCTCGATGGGAAGGGAGAAATGGCCGTGGCTGCCGCAGACAGCCGCGGTGACAGTTCGCCTCGCCCCGGGGTCTTCCTACGCGGAGAGTAGAGCTCGCCTGAGGCGAGCAATGCGGGAGATCCCCCTCGAGGATCTTGGCATCCCTGGGGCAGAATTAGGAAGGATGGCTGCCGAGGACCTGTTGGTCCGAGTTAAGGCCCAGGCCCCGACAGCGAGAAGGCGGACCGCTTGGCGGCCCGCCTTAAAGAGATCTTGCCAGAGGCGGCAGTTAACAGCCTTGTGCTGAGGGGGGAGGTCCGCCTCGGAGGGGTTCATGAGGCGGCGACCCCCGAAGAAATAAGGGACTCTCTGACTAACAGCGCTGGCTGTAGGCCGGAGGAGATCACCTTCGGACCCCTCAGATGGGGGGTTAGAGGGAGAGAGTCGGCTTGGGCCTGACTGCCCCTGGTAGCTGCGGTTGCGGCTGCCAGGTACAGAGGCTTCACACTGGGGTGGTCGACCGTCAGTATTACACTGCTAGCGGTTCGGCCATCCCAGTGTTATCGATGCTGGCCACACCAGGGTCAATTGCACGGCCGCTACGGATCGTAGTGGCTGTGCTACCGGTGTGGCCGGAGCGGGCACACGGCGCGGACGTACATGCACATCCTGAGTGCGTCGTGTGCCGGGAGAAGAGGAGGGACGTGGGCCACAGGATGGCAAGACCGTCCTGCGGGCTCGCGTCCCCACCCTGAAGTGGGGGCGGCGTCAGGCGCTCGGTTGAACGTCGTCGCGGTCGCCCTCCCAACGGGGGATCGTCGGGACCCGCTGTTGTTGTTGTAGAGACGAGAGCGAGGGCGGGCGAGTTGTCTCGCCCGCTGGTGGAAAGGAAGACCGCCGAGTTGGTGCCAGCGGTGATATCGAAGAATCGATGCGGGAGGTCGCCGGTGGTTCGGGTTGCGGGGCGGTGGAGATTGGTCCCTCTCACGTCGAGGGGGACCTTTCCCCGCTGCCGCTGCGGGACTGGGGCGCGCTGCGCGACCCGGGAACAAAGGTTCCCCCTACTCTGGTCATTTGACCGGGGTTAGGGTTCCCCCTCCCTCTCAAGCCCGGGAGTAGGGCAGTATGAAAGGGGGGAAGGGGAGCCGTGACCTGGGTGGGCGTCTAGGTCACGGCTCCGAACCCCACCTCGAACACCAATGGTGGGATTGTGGGAGAGGGGCGGGTGCCCTCCTCTCCCTCCCCGGCCCTGCATCACGGCCGGTCAGGGGTTAGGCGTCTCTCCCTCCACATATTGGGGGGAGAGAGACAACGCCTGACCCCGGTAACCCTGCGCGCCCCCTGATAGGACGGCGCTCCCTGGCCCAGGTGGTTGAGCGTGTAAGGCCTTTGGCCCTCTGCACGCTCCCCCCACTTGGTTACCGGGGTGGGGGTGTGGTGCAGTGGGTCTGAGAAGCCATACTAGGCGGCACTTCCCTTACCACAGCCCCCTATATGTCCTATGGCGCGCGGGGTCCAAGGCGGACAAAGGTCCCACTTTGTTGTGGGGCCAAAAGGGGCGGCGGCTTAGGGAAGGGAATATGGAAATAGTTTTCCCCGCCGCCTTCCGCTGCCCCTGAAAGCTGGCACTCCCCTGAAGTTTTAGTCGGTGCGAATCCGACATAACCTGCAGGCCCCCCAGGACCTGTGGGTACCCATAAGGGGTTTCTCCAGGGTCACAAAAAAATGGTCAATTGTATTTCACCGGAGACACAGGTCCTGGTTAATGGCGTCCACATCCGCGTCGGACCGACGATAAAATATCTCGGCCTGACGTTGGACAACCGATGGAGCTTTGGGCCTCATTTTAGACAGTTGGCCCCCAGGATGCGCAAGACTGGTCTGGCGGTAGCCAGTCTAATGCGCGCCCAAAGGGGCCCAGATTGGAGGGCTCACCGTTTGTACATGAGTGCGGTGCTCTCGATCGCTCTGTACGGGACGCCAATATGGGCGCTTCAGCTCCTGGCCAGTGGCAGCGGAAAACGCTGGCTGCGGCAGGCCTTGAGGCCCGTAATGATCAGAGCGATTCGGGGGTTCCGCACAATATCGTATGTGAAGGAGTTCCGCGATGGGGGTGATCTGTCGGCCAAGGACCTGAAGGCCCTGAGGCTCCAGGCCAGAGCCCGGACCCTGGAGAGGTGGGAGGACATTTTGTCCGACCCCCGAGGGCCTGGGCTCGTAACGGCCGAGGCTGTCCGCCCTTGCCTATCCGAATTCTCGATGGTCTTCTTCGAGCAAAAGCTGTATAACAAGCGCCTTCCAAACAACGTTCGGGACAGGGTGACGCCGGCTGGATGAAACCGGACTATTATACACGCAGGTGCTCACTGGATACGGCAAGTTCCGGGGACGCCTCGCGTCCTTAGGGCTCGTGAAAAGTGGATTGTGTGGAAAGGTCGCAGACACAGCGGTACATCACTTGATGGAATGTTCGGACTTCGAGCCGCAGAGAAAAGCTCTGCGGCAATTCGTTCCGGCCGCAAGCTGGAAATGGCCGGAGGCGGCACATTACTTCGTGGCAACTCCAGAGACCCATTCCGTGTTTGCGGCATTCTATAGGGAATCCCTTTGGTTAAAGGGTCCATGTTAGGCTTCCTATTTCACTTTCGTTTTCTTCCACTCTCCCTTCTTTCGCTTTTCTCTACTCTATTCTAGAATCTTTCACCCACTGTACAACTCTATTCTAAAACCCTGTCCGCTAAAACCCACCTACCGTATCATACAGGGTCATTGAAAAGTATTGGATCCCCCTAATATCTTCAATTAGAATGCATTTTGGAGAAAATGTCTAATAGTAAAGCTGTATAGTTTCAAGCGGAGAGTAAGATGATGATCTTGACCTTGACCTTCACCATGTCCTTCAAGGTCATTTCAAGGTGAACCTTATTTTTTTAAATGAAACCTCTAACATTTTATTACATATTCTTATAGCTTATCCCGAGAGCTTTCTAAAACACTATAATAAAACATTTTTTCATGAAGTACTTTTTGAGTTATAAAGGTTTGAATTTCACAATTTGTTAAGTGGTGTGTGATTCCGGCCAGTTAAGGCAAGAGTGGTGTGTGATTCCGACCAGATAAGGCAAGAGTGGTGTGTGATTCTGACCAGTTAAGGCAAGAGTGGTGTGTGATTCCGGCCAGTTAAGGCAAGAGTGGTGTGTGATTCCGACCAGCTAAGGCGAATTTCATTCCAATTGGTCAGCTTGGGCAAAATATTCAATTGTACCAAACAATTCACAACATATGTTCAAATTGTTGCCCTTCAACAGCCTGGCAATGTGCCAATCTGTTATAAACAGCTGAAACCGCATTCTGGAACGTTTCCGGCGGTATTAGTTCTATCTCTCGAGTTATTCTCCCTCTTAAATCATCTAAATCTTGAGGCTTGGTGGCATAAACTTTACTTTTCAAGTAACCCCACAAAAAAGTCAAGTGGGGTCAAGTCCGGAGAACAAAGTGGCTACTCAATATGACCCTATCCACCTGTCCTGAAAGACATCACTCAAATATTGACGGACAATGACACCATAATGAGGTGGAGCTCCATCCTGTTGGAAATAAATTTCATCCATATTTCCACCAGCTATGTCTTGAATAGCTGGAACAATTTGTTCGCGAAGTATGACTGTGTATACTTGTACTGTCAAATTGCCTTCAATGAAGAAAGGGCCAACTGGTCTACCATTAAGAATACTAGCCCATACGTTAATTTTTGTGGATATTGGGTATGATTGTCTCTTTTCCACTGAGTATTAATATCACTCCAGTATCTACAATTGTGTATATTTATATTCCCAGTCAGTTCAAATGTTGCCTCATCAGAGAAAACAATATTATTAAGTAATAGAAGATCGTCCACAATCATTTCCATCATCAAGATCGCAAAATTCGATGCTATCAAAATCTATGTCTATCAAAATCATCTTCGGACAACTCTTGGACCAAATGGAGTTTGTATGGATGCCATTTATTCAATTTCAGAATTTTACTGACAGATGCATGACCGATTTCGTGTTCTTGTGCAACGCGATTGATAGAAATGTGGTGGAAATGGGGACTTTCAACGAAAGACTGTAAAACATCTAATGTCTTATTATTATTTGTTGCTGTTTTACGTCTACCTGATCTTGGAGGTCTTTTAACACTACCAATGTCTTCGAAACGTTGAATAGTACGGATTACAGTACTTTTGGAGATCCTATTATATTCATTCCGAAAATTTTCATTAAATAATCGCGTTACTGTTTAATACCCTCTTTGTTGATCTCCCCATCCTCGCATCATTAACAGTATTATTCGATCTCTTTCAGAAAGCTCCGCCATTCTTAATTAGAGCAAAGAAGAATTAATCAGGTAAGTGATAGGAAATTGATCTAAATAATTAAGTAGAGAAAAATACTAATTATTAAGTGTTGGTCCAAATATCGATTTGTTTATTTCAACTAGCATTAGCAAGAAGCTCGTTGAGCAACTGAAAATCTAATAGATCAATTAATAATATTTATGAAAAAATTCTGGGCTAGTGGAAACAAAATGAAGATGTTTGGGACAATTAATTGAAGCGCAATGGCTTCTTTTGTTACAGAAACAATTTTTGGGGTTGTTCGTTTTTGCCCACGAGGTAACTGCTGCTCTCTAAGAAGAAGATAGCACTGCATCAAAGATTCAAATCAGTGATCCGCATTGGTTGCTCAAGAGCTTGTATTACTATTGGTGCGAGAGTGAGACAATAAAGATCGGCCCCGCCAACGCTTTCGGGCAGATTCCCATTAACGCCTTGAGACATCATGCATTCGAGCAGCTTCTCGCGATCACCTTCGGGCAGTTTTCCGCCTACTAGTATAAGCCGTTTGAAGCCTACTAGTATAAGCCGTTTGAAGCCGTACAACTTTGCTATTGGACAATTTTCCAAAATGCATTCTTACTGAAAATATCAGGTGTAGTAAAAAGAAATCCATTATTTTTGCATGAAATTGAAGGCTTTAATTACCATAGTTAGAATGATCCGATTTAGGTCAAATATGCGCCATTTTGTTCGATAATTTGTTGCCATTTGGAAGGTAATTTCATTATGCCTCTCTCATAGAAGCCCTCGTCCCTATTGGCAAAAAATTGAGACAGTCGATTTTCACAAGCCTCTCTTGAAGCGAATTTTTCACCAGCAAAATTGTTCGCCACGGACAGGAACAGATGGTAATCATTTGGTGTCAGGTCCGGACTATAAAGTGGATGCATAAGAACCTCCTAACCAAGCTCCCGGAGCTTCTGGCGAATCACTATCGATGTGTGTGGCCTGGCGTTGTCCTGATGGAACACAATTCCTCTCCTATTGGCCAAAGCTGGCCGCTTCTGGGCGATTGCTTCCTTCAGACGGTCCAATTGTTGACAGTACAGTTCCGAGTTAAGAGTTTTGCCGTAGGGGAGCAGCTCATAGTAGATAATTCCCTGCCAATACCACCAAACACACAGCAAAACCTTCCTGGCCGTCAATCCTGGCTTGCCCACCGTTTCCGCCGGCTCACCGCGATTCGACCACGACCGTTTTCGCTTGACGTTGTCGTAAGTGATCCACTTTTCATCACCAGTGACCAACCGCTTCAGAAATGGGTCGATTTTGTTGCGATTCAACAGCGATTCGCAGATGGAAATTCGGTCCATGAGGTTTTTTTGCATTAACTCGTGTGGCACCCATTCATCGAGCTTCTTTTTGTATCCAGCCTTATTCAAATAGTTCCAAACGGTTTTTTGTGCAATCTTTAACTCTTGGGCAATCGAAACAGTGCTTACATGACGGTCGGACTCGACAATGTCCATGATTTTATCGATATTTTCGACAATTGGCCTTCCAGTGCGTGGTGCAACTTTGACATCGAAATTACCGGAACGGAATCGACGAAATCAAAATTGCGCGTGATTGGGTGTTACAATATCAGGACCATAAACACTATTCGCATTTTCAGCCACCTGGCTTGCGTTTTCGCTTTTATCGAAGAAAAACTGTAAAATATAGCGTATTTTCTCTTTGCTAGTGTCCATCTTTGACGCGCGCTCAAACAAAACTGAGTCAACTAATCACAAAACTGTCACAAAAATTTTTTTAGTACGAAATCTCATCTTTCTAACGCCATCTAGTGGAACCCGATCGGACTTATACAACGCGAGATACAGATAACTAAAGCCATCTATTGGAAAAATAATGGATTTCTTTTTACTACACCTGATATTAGTAGCCGATACTTTTCGATTAATGTATTTTCTTTAAACCTGTTCGGATCAAGACCGAACATATGATAGCTCCGGAGAGCTGGCTGGTAATAAGGGATCACAGAGCGACGTCCGCCTGCGTCCAGGTTCGCTCGAGTCCGCTCGACGACCGAGCGGTCGTCCTGATTGAAGGCCGGGGCCCCGTAAGGCGACCACGGACCCTGCTGAACACGCAACGTCGCGCGCCGACGCACCGCGCTCAGGGACGGCGGCGAAGCGATCGTGAGAAAGAGAGAGAGGACACGCACGCAAGGATGTAGAGACGCCGAAGTAAAACGCAACGAACGCAGTAGACGCAATAGAGTGTCGCGAAACTAATGTAGTAAAACGCAAGTGGAACAACGCAGGAGAACGACGCAACTATGTACAAGCGAACAACGTCGCTTACGCAAGGTCCCGCAGGATACACGTCCGTGACGTCAACGGTGCGCGGCACCCGGAGCACGCCAAGGACGTGCAACGAAACGACCTCCGTCGTTTCGGATGGCCTGCCCTTCCGGACGTAACGGCCAATAGCCAGCCACGGTCCCGAGGACGCGTGGGAATGGAGCTCCGAGAGCTCCGGCTCGCAGGACGACCGAGTCGCTCCTGCGAGAAAGCCAAGTTCCTAACGGACACTTGGAAGAAGGAGCGCGAACGCTCTAGGACTGCGACCGAGCCGCTTCTAAATCGCCAAGGCCCCCTACGGACACTTGGGCAACAAGGGAGCTCGAAGCTCCGAGAAGACGATCGAGTCGCTCCTAAGATCACGGCAACGCCGTGAGCCCGAGATCACAAAACGGGATTCGAACCATTAGCCTCAACCCAGCAGGGTGTATCGGCGCCACCTTCAACTCAGCAGAATATATAGAGCAGTGGTTCGAATCTGAAACGGAAGACCGATCACCCTAGGAAGCCTAGAAAGCGCGTCGGTAATCACCAGTACACGATGCATAAACGCGTAGCACTACTTGCTACCAAAACTGGCCAGGCAGAAGACAAGGCAAGGCAAAGACCAGGCACGGCGCGCCCGGTTATATATCCGGGCGGTCGAATCTTGCCTGCGGGCAACGGAATCGCGAGCCGCGCTGTGTAGCGGCCGCGGTTGAACCTACCGGGAGTCCCGCACGCTCGCTCGCGAGAACCCGCGTCCCCCGCCGCTAGCGAGAACGCCCCGGGAACCAGGCCGCCCGCCCTGCGTCGATTCCGACACCGACTTTCCGTACGGCATCACGTGCCGTACGGAACAAAACCAATTAATTGGACTCATTATTTCGTGCACAAAAGTATTAAGGTTATAATTACTGAAAACTAAATAATATTTTAAAAGATATTTTACATTTTGTCAAAAAATTGTTAAGTTCAAACCTTTATAACTCGAAAAGTACTTAATGAAAAAATGTTTTATTATAGTGTTTTGGAAAGCACTCGAGATACGCTATAAGAATATGCAATAAAATGTTGGAGATTCCATTTAAAAAAATTAGGTTGACCTTGAAATGACCTTGAATGGCATGGTCGAGGTCATCGTCTTATTCCCCGCTTGAAACCATACAACATAGCTATTGGACATTTTCTCTGAAATGTATTTTAACTGAAGATATTAGTGGGTCCGTTACATTTCGATGACCCTGTATATTCCTCTCTAGTCCCCTCTCTATTCCCATCCTACCCAAAGGTCAGAGAGTGTGTCCAGGCTCGGGACACAAATGAGCGGGGTTCCCCGTGGACGCGGAACGTGAGACGACACCCTAACGGGAATCGACGCGCGTGTCGCAACTAAACCGCTCATCCTGCGAAGTACGACCCACGCAGGCGCTACTGGATTTTTCCATTGCCCGCTTCAGTAATACGAGGACAAATCGCTTGGGAGTGGTTAGTTGTGTAGCGTGTAGCTTTTATTGCCGAGGTAGCATAGCGCGGCATCCTACGGGCGTCGGAATTTACAATAACTGCCTGTCTGAATAGATAGGCAGGAGGGGATATGGAATGACCTTCCATTTGGTGCAGGTGCTGACCGGGCATGGGTGCTTCGGTCGGTACCTGCACCGAATTAGGAAGGAGCCCACCACCCGATGCCATTGCTCCGTGTTGGCGGCCTCCTTCTGTAAGGACGTGATATCCAGGAAGGAGGCCGCCGAATGGGAGCGTCGACCGAGGAGGCGGCGCGGGGGTCGACGCTTCCCGGATGGGAGAATCAACAGCGGGCCAGAGGTAGGCAGCGGGCCAAAGGTAGCGTTGGCCGAGGAGGAGCGGCCACCAGCTTACCGGAGGCCGCTCCCTTGGCCGCCTCTGGCCCGGTTTCGGACGTGCGGGGGAGGAGATGGCGGGTGAGTAAGCCCGCCCGCCCTCCACTACGCATCGGTAGGGAAAGGCGAAGGGGGAGTGGGTGTCTAGTTGGGGATGGCTCCACTCCCCAGCCCCCCTCCTTGAGAGGAGGAGTAAATGAGGGTCGCGGAGGGAGAGTGGATGTCCTCTCCCTCCAAGTTGAAACCAGAAGGCCAACCCGGCCGGGAATCCAGTCAGGGGACCGCGCCCTGGACTCCCTCTGTAGGACAGGGCGCGGTACTCGAGGCGAGAGGCTCCCGGAGAGCCCTGGGGCCGGGGTGTTGGGGAGGGAATGCGGGAGCATTTTCCCTAACTCTTCACACAACGGTCCGATTGGTAGACATCCCGCAGGGGTTTTAGTCAGTAAGAGTCCGACATAACCCCCAACCTCCCCAAGGGTCGGAGGTATCCATGGTGGATTTCCCCTGCGTAAAGAAAAACAAATATAAAAGGACAATTGTATTTTGTACATTAGGATTATTCCAATTCCTATTGACAATACTGCATGTTGTACTATTTTGCAACTGTAAATGTGTCCTAACTTCCAACATAACTCTATTTCGTTGTTTTAAAGGCAACTTACGCAGTGATTTTCGCGAAACGGATAATTTAATATTATGTTTGTCCGTACTTACGCATTTAGCGTAAATATCTTCCGCAAATAAATCCTTGGCTGCACAAATAAATCCTTGGTATCTCTCGAGGCACTATTAACAAATCCACAAAGCGCAACAAAAGCAAGTGAAACAATTGCTCTGTTCTTTTTAGCTCTTTTTTAACTTTCCTGCATTGTATACTTTCTAATGTAAAGGAATATGTTAATCCAATGAAAGTGGCTAAGAAACGCTCAAGTTCGTGCGCATGCCCAAGCAACTTCTCAACCAACCACAAGTCTCGACTTAGAATATGAAGATTGAAATAGCGGAACGGAACAAAAGTAGGGCCAATGAGAGTAATTCCGAATTAATTCTGAATTACTCTCATTGGCTCAACGTCTGTTCCTTACTGTTCCGTTCCGCTATTTCGACCTCCAGTTGAACGGATCCTAGCCATATTGTAAGACTGTGTTCCAAAATTCACTGCCAGTATTGAAAATATATAGTTTGTCAAGTATATTATATATTTTCATATTAATATTATATTATTATATTAATTAAATATAATAATATTATATTATTAATATTATATTCATATTATATTAAATTTAGACTTCCGTTCCCGGCGACGAAGGATTGCGTGCTGGGTGTACAAGGCAGAGAGTGAGTGAGGATTGCGAAGGGAAGCAGTGAGGGTGGAGGAGTGGAGATGTGCGAGGGGTGTGGTGGAGGAGTAGCAGGGAAAAGGGAGAATAGGGGTGGGGGAGGGGAAGGTGGAGGAAAAGTGATACAGGGTTAAGGAAATAAGTGGGTAGATAAGGTTAGGAAACAGAGAGAGTGTGGAAGGTAGAGAGAGGTAAGCGATTGAAGGAGGTGGCGTTGACTGGTGGCGGAAAGGGGAACTAAGAGAAGGAAGCGGAGAACTTGAAGAAAAGGAAGGTAGAGGCTGAGGAGGAGGGGAAAGGGAAGAGGATGGAGGATGAAAGAAGAGGCAGGGTGGAGGAAGGAGAGAAACAGAGGGGGGAGGGTATGATGGAAAAAAGGAGGGGAAGACCGACAAATGCGGAAAGGTTGAGAAGGGACAGTGCAAATAGCATGGGAAGTATAGGAAGCGGGATAGAGTTGATGTGGGAGGGGAAAAGGAAGACAAGAGAGGGAGAGGGGGAAGAGGAGGAAAGAGTAGTGAAAAAGAATACAAAGGATACAGGAAGTTGGCAGGAGGAGGAGGCAGAGGGGGTGAGGGGGAGAGGGATAGAGAAAGAAAAAGGGGAAGAAAAGAGGGAAGGATGGATAAAAGAAGGGGAGGTGAAAGTAATGGTATGGAAGTTAATGGCAGAAGTAAGAGGTTTAAAGGAGGAAGTGAAGAAGGAGGGAGAGAGGAGAGAAAGAGAGATTAGATAATTAAGAAAGGAACTGAGAAAAGAGAGAAAAGATAGGAGGAAAGAGTGGGAAGAATGGAGGAGGGAGAGGGGGAAGCGGGAGGAAAAGATAAGGAAAATAGAGGAAAGGGTGAGGAGATTGGAGGAACGAAAAGGAGAAAGGGAAAAGGCAGGAGAAATAGGGGAGAAGGAGAGAGACAAGATAAGAGAGTTGGAGATAAGGATAGATGAAAGGGAAAGGGAAGAGAGGAGAAGGAATGTAGTGATAAGGGGGTGGAGATAGGGGAGAAAGTAGTTGAGGAGGGAGTGAAGGAGGTATGGCGGAAGTTGGAGCTATAGGTGGAAATGAGAGAAGTGAAGAGGATAGGGAAGGAGGAGAAAAAAGGGGAAGGGATGGTACTAGTAAAATTAGGAAGTGTAGAAGAGAAGAGGAAAGTGATGGAGGCAAAGAAGAAACTGAAAGGAAGAAGGGAAAGGATAGAAGGTGATTTAACAGCAGAAGAGAGGAAGACAAAATGGAGGATAGAAAGAGAGGCAGAAATAGAGAGAACGAAGGGTAAGAAGGTACAGGTAGGGTATATGAGAATGTGGGTAAATGGGAGAATGCAGAGATGAGATGTAGTAAGGGAGAAGTGGTGAGAAAGGGTGGGAAACTAGGAGGGGGTGAGACGAAGGGAGAGGAAGGACGGAGGGGGAGAGGAGAGGGGGAAGAGTGGGAAAAGTATATAAGGTGGCTTTCTGGAACGTGGTGGGATTGGAAAATAAAGATGGGGATTTTTGGGAGGAACTAGGAGAATGGGATGTGATGATACTGTGTGAGACATGGATAGATGGGACGGGATGGGAAAGGATGAAAAAGAGGTTGCCGAAGGAGTACAAGTGGGAATGCCAGAAAGCGAGGAGAAGAAACCGGAAGGGAAGAGCGATAGGGGGAATGGTGGTATGAATAAGGGAGGGGATAGAGATGAGGAGAGAGGAAGAGGAGGAGGTGGAAGGAATAATAGTTAGGAAGGTGAGGCTGGGGAGGGAATGGTGGAGAGTAGTGGGGATATATATAAATAGAGATATAGAAGAAAAGATGGAGAGGATGAAGAGATGGATGGAGGAAGGAGAGGGGGAAGGAAAGACGTTAATAGTGGGAGATTGGAACGTGAGAACAAGGAAGGAGGGGAAATAGTGCGAGGGGACGAAGAGGAGGGAGGAGAGGGAGTAGGAACTCAAAGGATAGAAAAGTATGTAAGATGGGGTGAAGCTTATGCGAATTTTTAGGAAAGAGAGGATGGTGGATTCTAAATGGAAATGTAAGGGGGGTGAGGAGGGGGAATGGACATATGTAGGAGGAAGGGGCATGTCAGTAATAGATTATGTGATTGAGAACATAGAGACGGTGGAAGGGGTAGAAAGGATGGAAGTGGGAGAGAGAGCGGAATCGGACCATCAGCCGGTAGTGGTATGGATAAAGGGGGAAAAGAGGGGGGTGGAAAGGGAAGAGCGTGGGAGAGGGGGAGGAGAGGAGAAAAAAGTAGATGGACGAGGGAGGAGGTAGAAGGATTTCGAGAAAAATTCAGGAGAAAAGAAGGAAGAGAAGAGAGAGTGCGGGAGGAATGGAGGAATTTGGCAGGAGAAATAAAGGAGACGATGAGAGGACTGGGTAGAGGGAAAGAGAAAAAGAAAGGGGGGATTGTGGGATGAAGAATGTAGGGAGGCGAAAAAGAGAGTGAGGGAGGAGTTAAGGGAATGGAGACGAAAGGGGAGAGAGGAAGAGAGATATAAGGAAGAGAGACAAAGGTACAAGAGGATATGTGAGGAGAAGAAGAGGGAACAAAGAGAGAGATGGGAGAAGGAGGTAGGGGAGATTAGAACAGAACAGCAGGTATGGAAGGTGATGAATAGGGAAAGAAAGAGGAGGAAGGGAGTGAATGAGGAGATAAAATGGAAGAATGGGAGGAGTATTGCAGGAGAATATTGGGAGGAGCGAAGGGTAGGATAAGGAGGGATATAAGTAGAGTAGAGAAGGAGGATGGGGAAGAAAGACTGGAGCAAGAGAAGATAGGAAGGGTGATAAAGAGATTAAAATATGGGAAAGCGGTAGGAGGAGACGGAATTCCAAGTGAAGTATGGAAGTACGGGGGGCAGGAGGTACAAAGATGGTTGGGGGAGATATGTGAAAGGGTGTGGAAGGGCGAGGGATGGCCGGAGGAATGGAGTGAGGGAAGGATAGTGCCGATAATGAAGAAAGGGGAGGGAAAAAAGGTGGAGGAATACAGAGGGGCGACGCTGACGCAAACAGCGTACAAAGTGTACACGTCGGTGCTAGCGGAGAAAATGAGAGAGGAAGTGGAAAAGAAAAGGATTTTGCCAAAGAGTCAGGCGGGATTCAAAAAGGGAAGGGGGACGATAGATAATGTGTATGCATTATACTATCTAATAAGCAGGCAAGTGGAAAGGAGAGAGAAAAGAATGACAATACTGTTTGTGGATCTTAGGGCGGCATTTGATGCAGTGGATAGGGGGATATTAGGAAGAGCAATAGGGAAAGGGGAGTAAGAGGAGGGCTGATAAGGAGATGTGAGGAGGTGTTAGGGGAGACAAGGAATAGAGTGAGGGTGGGGGGGAAAGAGGGAGAGAGATTCCGGACAGGGAGAGGGGTGAGGCAAGGATGCCCGCTAAGCCCAATATTATTTACATTATTAATTGCGGATATAGATGAGGAACGGAGGAAGGGAGGCTGGGGAGGGGTAAGGCTGGGGGAAGAGAGGGTATACACATATGCGGATGATCTGGCGGTATTGGCAGAGGATGAGGAGGGGATGAAGGGAATGATGGGGAAACTGGAGGGATACTTAGAAAAGAAGGGACTGGAAATAAATATAGAAAAAACGAAAATAATGAGGTGCAGGAAAAGTGGTGGAAAATGGAGGAAAGTGGATTGGAGATGGAAGAGGAAGAGGATAGAGGATGTAAAGGAATATATATATTTAGGATACATGATGAGAAGGAACGGGGGGCAAGAGGAGCAGATCAAGGATAGGGTAAAGAAAGGAGCGAGGTGATGAGACAAGTATGGGGGATAGGAAAGAGGAGGTTTGGAAAGGACTGGGGTAGGAGGGTCTGGCTGTTCGACAAATTGGTGTGGTCGGTGATAAACTACGGGGTAGAGATATGGGGATGGAAAGAAAGGAGAGCGATAGAGGAGCTACAGGAAAGATATTTAAGATATTGGGGGTAGAGAGGTGGACCCCAGAATATATAATAAGAGAGGAGATGCAGAGGGAATTAATGAGATATAGAGCAGGAATGAGAACATGGGGATATGAGAAGAGACTGGAGGAAGGGAAAGGAGGAGAGATAGCAAGAAGGTGCTGGATGGAGATGAAGAATAGGGCAAGGAGAGGAAGGAAGCGGGGAAATGGGAAGAGGAGAGGAGAAGGTTCTTTGAGGATAGGGGGTTGAAAATAGACGAGATAGAGGAAAGGAGGGAAAAGGGTGAGGGGATAAGGGGAGAGGAAATAAAGAGTAGAGAGAGGAGAAAGCAGGAGGAGGAGAGATGGCAAGGGATAAGAGAATCAAGACACAATGAGGGATACGGAAGGGTGAAAGGGAGAGGAGTACCAGGATGTCTGAAAATGGGGTGGGGAGAGAAAAGATGGAGGAGGATAGCGAGATTTAGGCTAGGATGTGGGCTAAGAGGAGGAAGGTATTGGGAGGAGGAGGAAAAGAGGAGATGCTGGATGTGTGGGAGAAGGGAAGAAACATGGAAGCATATATGGGAAAAGTGCACAGGATGGGGGGAAGAAAGGGGATGGCAGGAGATGGAGAGGAGGTACTAGGAGTGGAGGGAAAAGGGGAGAAGTGGATGAAGGAAGTGGAAAAATGGTGGAGGAGAGGAAGGAGGAGGAAGGGGGAAGGAAGGGGGAGCGAGGCGGAGGAGGGAGATAGAAGGAGAACCGGAAACGGAGGTCATAGAATGAGAGGAAAAGAGTGGAAAGTGAGAGATCTAGGGGAGAGAATGGAGAAGAGTGAGGTGTGTGCGGAGCTCTCTCTCTCTCTCAAGCGAATAGAATGTAAGAGATTAGAATTTAAGAGATTAGAATGTAAGAGATAAGATAGAGGAAATGTAAAGGTTAAGAATTGTAACCCCAAGGGGAGGCAATAAAGAATACATACATATATTAAATTCATATTAATATTATAATATTTCATATTAATATATTAACATTATATATTATATATTTTCAGTGCTGGTAGTGAATATTGGAACACAGCCTAAGAATAAGAAGTGAACGGATCCTTCAGCCCGTTCTACAGTCATAAGACACAGAACGCAAGTCGCAAGACATAAAAATCCACCAATCATAGTCGAATGTTAAGAGAATATTCGACTGTGAATTTCTACGACTTCCAACTTGCGTTCTATGTCTTGCGACTAATGTAGAACGGGCCTTCTACACACAGATAGAACCGTTGCGTTCTGCAAAATAAGCTGCTTTGCACCGTGTAAAATTCCTGAATTTAAATGAAGTGTATGTTCTTATTCTTGCCCGTATCTGAAAGCAGAAACCTATCAGATGCATAAATTTTACAACAGCTGCGAAGCAGCTTTCTCTGTTGAACACAGTACTGCAATGTCTGGAAAGAAGTTCCGTGAAGGTTAGTGGCAGACACAAATACGACCGTAAATATTATCACTATCAGCGAATGAGACCTTCAAATTCCATTTTGAACGTTGGTAAAAATTATTTAGATTTGCTAATTAAAACGCATCGTTATTCTATCGAAATTGAACTTATATTTTTTGAATTATATAGTACGAAAATATTACCACATCACGAAGATACTGAAGGCTTTCCTGTGGCTGAAAAGTGAAATTCTTATCAGGGAAAAACGATTCGTTAAATCAGAATGTACAGAACGTAGCTCTTAATGAAAACAAAATGAATTGAGCCTTGAAGAAGAGGCTGCACGAGACGTAAAACTCTTAGAAAATGTGAAAAGGCTATTAGAAGAAGAAATAAAACCACAGAGGAAACGGAAAAGAGTTGTTAGTTACAAGAAAGATCCATTTGTCTTCTCTAAGGATAAATTTGAAGATGTATGACAGTCTATTAAGTAAGTTGCAGTTTTTTTTATTATAATATGTTAGTATTATATTATGTGCTGGTCTACAATTTCTCACTTAAAATCAGGCAGTCAAAGAGGAAAATTTATATGATCTATATGTATCGTTAAGGTTTCCAATAAACCAGCTAGTTTTTAATTACTGTTAACCCTACTATGTGACATAATTGCTCTTTTTCATATTACTTAATATATTGGTCCAAAAATTTTTACAGTAATGTAATAATTTAGATCAACGACGTCAGCTAGTAAGAAGTCACAAAAACAAAATGAAGAATATTTATTTCACGTCGCCTGCAATCCGCTATATGCTATCTATTCACAGGGTGGTTCGTATGCCGACACCGCGAAATGTATGACGATTTCGGGGAATCGTCCGAACGGCGCGAGGGAACCCTGTACGATCCTTGGTCGCTAAGGATCACCAGTGAAACAGATCCTACGCTCCGGTTGGACGGTTCCCTGAAATCGTCATAGAACGACTTACGAACCGATCGGTCGGACTTTCGCGCGGCTGTCTCGTATCGTGGCGCGAGGCGAAGATCTCTTCGCGTCGAACGCGTTTCTCCAGGGTCATCGTCGTTCATCCCATCGACACGACGAGTCGCGTCGATTCAAACGCGAGGCGAGATCCTGTATTCTGTTGGGCATGGGAAGTCCGTTCGACATTCGATCGGGAGCTGTGCGGACGAAAAAAAAGCACACTTCGAGAATTATCACGAGGCGGTCGTCCGCATCGAACGCTAGCGCGACATCCGTTCGCTTTCTTCCCGAATCCCGTTGACGGTCCGGCGCATTGGTCATTCTCTATCTCGGAGCGGAGGGGGCGGAAAGAAAGCGAACGAATGGAGCGATTTCGTTCGAATCGAGTCGGGTCTTCGCGAGCAGCGCACGATCGTTCGCGTACATATCCTGCGTGGACGTGACGTCCTGACTCTGCACCAATCGACCTCGCATGTCATAAAAACCCACTTTGGGTGCGTTCGGGGAATCGCTATTAGCACTATTTAACGCTATAGATCGTTCACGAAGTTAGATGGTAGCGCTAACAAACGCTGTCATGACGTCACTAACGGTAGCGTTCTACGTCATAACTGCGCACTACCAACACTATACCTTCCGAGGTAGTGCATGGGTAGCGTTAGCGTTGGTAGCGCGATAGTGAGCTCCGCGAACGCCCTAGAACGCTGTGAATAGCACATTACTCGACTGTCTGACGCTGTACTTGAATTGTACCTACAGCGTTAGATATTAATTTTTAACTATTTACGCACGTAATGGATAGTTCTGTGGAAATAAACCTTCGGGATGCTGAGACTGGACAGGAGTTTCAACTGCAACTCTCACCAAATAGTGCTCGTAGAGCCAAAACCGGTAAGTATTAGGTTATGATCGAAAATGATTTTGCTTAATTACTTGTTTAATCTTCATGTTTCTATTGACTGTTTTATGTAATCTTTACATATGTGTGTAAAAAAAATGTTAAATTATATAATTTCATATACACTGCCATAGAGAGCTTAATGCCGTATAGTTCTGGCTTTTATCATAATACTGGTTTAATTTTGAAATGTTAACTCTCAACTGTTGCATTCATTTCCTATAAATTTATTTTATGATTTTTTAATGAGTGTGCCATGAAAATCTTAGCACAGATAAAATATATCACAAAATAGATATACGATGAACAGCAACAATAACGAAATAGTCATTCTAAATTGCAGAATAAGGGAGATGTTCTTTTTATTTTAATATCATTGTTATTTTGCTTGCAGATTTAAGTTTTGTGACTAACAATTGAATGTTGCACGTCAATTACATGTTAACAACAGTACACATCAAAAACATGTTAACAACAGTGCACGTCAAATACATGTAAAGAAGCAGGTAGGCCTTAGTAAGAATTGTTTCAACTGTCATCATTTATAATAATATAATTTATAATAGGTCTGTTCTTTTTTGAAGAACTTCTGAACTATATAGTGCAATAAGTTTTAATGAAATATATACTTTCATTCTAATTTCTTGCACTAGTGTGCACTAATTCAGAAGTTCTTGGAAAAAGAACAAACCCAATGATTGCTTGATGCATGTATGGAACAATTTGTGCAAACTATATTATTTATATTTTGAAATGTTAATTCTTTTAGGAGCACGTCAGCCAACATTATTAGATGAAAGGTTGATGGAGAAATTACTTGGTATGTAATAAATGAAGCTTCTCTTTGATGTTGTAGTGTAATTGGGGTGGCACTCAATTGACCACGTTACAATTGGACACAGATAAATGAAATTCGTCAAATTTAACCTTACCCTGCAACCTGTCCTACCCAACTTAACAATTTGATTAGCTGTGTCCAATTGCAACGTGTTCAATTGGGACGCTCTCGTAATTTGTGGTAATAACTCACATGCATTGTTTTTGTAGATGATCCAGATACGTGTGCTCCACAAGAAACAATAATACAAGAAGAAATAATGCACGAAGAAACTGGAGAAGAGTCAATGATGGATAATATAGAAAGTAAGGAAACTTCTAATATTGTAATCAAACTATTTTTATGAACACTGTACAGTACATTAATGGAGTCCCATTCCCTAGGTATAGTGTAATTAGAATTTCATATTAGGCATACCATTTCAGAATATTCATGCATTATGACATTGATTATTGTAATTTGTAATGTGTGGTTTATATTGCAGATTTCAAATGGTCTCACGAGACAATAATGCTGCTAGTGGAAGAGTACAGACTGCGAGAATCTTCTATGTCTGCTGGAAAAATAAGCCATAAAAAGCATGGGATCAGATTGCGGCAGCAATGAATACTAAAGGATACAATATGTTGGCTAGACAATGTATTGGGTGAGTGCAAAAGTTCGTGCGGAGTTTGTGAGTAAAAGTCACACAGTGATTAGGCAAACAAAAATCTTTATTCAATCAATGATATATTGTCCATCGTTTTCTATAATCTTTTCCCAACGTTCTGGCAGCATACGGATGCCTCGATCATAAAAACTGCGCGGTTTAGATTCGAAGAACGAAGAGACGCCGTTTTTTAAGGCCTCCAAAGAGTCAAAGTTTTTTCCATTTAAATAATTTTGCAATGACCGGAACAAGTGATAGTCAGATGGTGCGATATCAGGAGAATACGGTGGATGCGTTAAGACATCCCATTTCAGGCTCTTCAGTTTGCGCAGCGTCTTTTTCGAAACGTGTGGTCTGGCGTTGTCGTGATGAAAGACGACTCCCTTGCGATTTGACAAAATCGGACGTTTCTCTTTTATTTCTCGATTCAGATTGGTTAATTGGCGACAGTACTTGTCCGAATCAATCGTTTCGCCAGCGGGGAGAAGCTCGAAATAGATTATGCCCTTGCAATCCCACCAAACAGAGAGCATCACCTTCATCGGGTGCAAACTGGCCTTTGGCATTGCGTCACCATGCTCACCTGATTGTTTCCATGTCCGTTTGCGCTGAACATTGTTGTAAAGGATCCATTTCTCATCGCCCGTCACTAGTCGATCCAAAAACGACTCGTTATTGAGCCGCCCGAGTAAAGAAACGGCTGCAGAAATTCGCTTGATTTTGTTCTTCTCGGTCAGCAAATGGGGCACCCATATATCGAGCTTCAAATCGAATCCCATCTTTTTTAAACGCCGAAAAGCGGTTGATCGGTCAACGTTTAGTGCTGTAGCAACTTCTTCTGTTGAAATTCGCGGATTATTGAGCACTAAAGTACGCAAAACATCGTCATCAATGTCAGAAGGTCGACCAGAGCGTGGCTCGTCTTCAAGGTTAAATTCTCCGCGCCGAAATTTAGCAAACCATTTTTCCACAGTTCGTTTAGCTGGTGCTTCATCCTGATAAACATCCTGAATGTTTTTTACGGCTGCGGCAACGTTTATTCCCTTCCGAAACTCGTAAAGCATAACATGCCGTAAATGCATCTTATCGATACTCATTTTTAAAGTGATATTTCTCGAAGCAGTTTGTATGAAAACAAATGATTTTTTTTTAATAACAGCTGAAGACGTCACCTTTCCAACGTTATATAATATGTAGATGGAAGTATTAATGACAATACTTCACGACGCTTATAACTCCATCTATTGAAATTCCGCACGAACTTTTGCACTCATCCAATACGATGAGGATTAATACGATGAAACGAACACACAAAACAATGAAGGACCATCACGCACGATCTGGAAATAAGAAGCGCACATAGAAATATTACCAAGTAAATTTACATTTCTTACATTCAAGTCCGATTACATCAACGCGAGTTAATCAAATCGGTCGATTAAATTCTACTTCTCCATTGGAACTGACCAATCGCATCGTCGTTAGACAGATGTGAATTTAATCGACCGATTAGATTAACTCGCGTTGGTGCAATCAGGTCTAAGGATTACTTTGTGCGTTCACTTAAAGTTTATTCCTAAGTACAGGAATAAGTTTATGGTCGGTATTTAACGTTACATAACACGCGACGGATATTCTTGTGCGGAAACTCGTACTACTTTTCATGCAATATTAATTGTTTAGGTCATAGAAAGCCTTCTTAACGAAAAACCGTATATGACACCATTGACAACCATTTTGTCAACAGGATCTACAACTTCGAATCTCGAAAAATCGGGATCACCAAATAGTAGCTGCAGCAGTAGCGTCTTTAGCTGTCAATTTGGTAGCGAAGTTTCTCGTAAGTGTTACTCATTGTAAATTGAAGTAAGCTATGATATTTATATTAAATATTTGTACTTTTAGGTACGTAAAACGTACGTAAACGTAAAGTCAGCAATGTTGTGGAAACGCTAATGCAAAATCGCAAAATTGTCGAGGACGGAAAAAATAAGAGACACCAAGAAAAGATCGCAATGGGAAATAAACTGTTGGAAAGACTGGATAAACTTACAGAAAAGATGTAGATATACATAGACCGACCGTTATGTCCAGAACCAATTATTCATGAAATATTCCATATGCCTTCTCTGATATTACAATGTGATATTGAAACTGTGATACGGATAGTATATTTAGTTTAATATAGGTTTCAATATCTACAGAGTATTTAGCTAATTAATTATATGTTACAATTTATTTTTATTTTTAAATTAGAATGAGAACACTACGTCTCACTTATTAATATTCTTTTAATGCTATACTATGGAAACTTTATTTTAGTTGACCTATCAAATGACAGTACTTTATTAAAATCAGATTTATAATGTGAAAAATAGAGTTTTGTTATAAGACATATTCACCAATTCTACATATGTACGTTCTTTATTTTGAATAAATTTTATTACACTAATTATACATTTCTTATTTCTAATCTTTGAGCGATTAGATCTCGCTTTGCAACACCAGTATGAGCAGCATTAAGTACATTTTCATTATTACCCATTACACAATCTATTTCCTCTTCATCGTCATTCACTTCTAAATTAAGATCATCACCTCTCATTAAACATACATTGTGTAATACACAACAGGCTAGAATATGCATCGGCATTAAGTCTACTCGATCTATTGCAAGTAATGTACGAAGACTACGGAAACGTCATTTTAATAGCCCGAATGTTCTTTCAATAGCCATTCTTGCTGATATATGACAAAAGTTGTAATTTTGTTGCCGTTCTGTCAAGTGGCCATTGTCTCGATATAGCGTTAACAAATTGTCATGCAATTTGTACGCTAAATCCCCAATTAAATGTCAGTCTTGAGGGAATTTTGATACATCTCCAAGATAGGATTGTATTTCCGACTGACGAAACACTCGTTGGTCATGTACGGATCCAACGTGTCCAACATAACAATGGGTAAATTGACAATGGGTAAGTGTGGTCACAGATAGCCTGCAAAAAGAAGACAACAGTAAGAACAGTTTAAAGACTCCAAATGACTATCGAGCATTCTAGTTTTGAAGCAAAAAGGCATATTACCTGAAGTTGGATTGCATGATGACCTTTGCGGTTAACATATGCTTCTGGATAATGTTTGGGAGCTGGAATATTGATGTGCGTGCCATCAATAGCACCAATGACCTTCGGAAATCTACTGTTACGTTGAAATCCTAGCCATACTGTTACGTTGAAATCCTGCCTATACTGTATCAACTCTTTCATTTGTAGGTTACTTTATTACAATAGGCGCCAGTTCAACAATTGCACTTACAACACGTCTTGTAATATACAACGCAGTACTTCTACCTATATCAAATCGGTCTGAAATTGACCTGAGGATTAAAAAATTATATATATTATATATATTGTCTTTTAATGAATGACACAAATCAACAAATGTTACTTTATCTCTGTTGCCTACATGTCAAACAAAAACAACTTTAATGTTAACTAATATTATTATCCCCATTCAGCAGAATTCTGAACTTTATGCTAATTCCTTACCTGAAAGAATCAGGTGTTGCTAATTTCCATAACACCAACAAACACTGCTTGCGTGGGCAAATTGTAGGTGTTCCTCTTGTCCCTCTTTGTAGTTTTGGTCCGATAATGGATAGAAGATGTTCGAAAGTTTTAGGAAACATCCTAAATCATGTATTAATCATTTTATTGTTTATCAGTTAGATATTGCATTTTTTTACTCTAATCAACTATACTATATTCTGTATCATCGATATTTCAACAGAGTTTGATTCTTTTAAGAGAATTGACCTTATGTGAATATTTATCTATTATTTATCCCATACAACACAGATCTCCCGAAGACATTCCTATACCCAAAGAACGTCCTCAGGATATCCAGGATATCGTGTGTTGTCTGGGTATTAAGTAATACCTAAAATGAGCCTTGAAGTCTTCACCTGTCAATGCCGGCACAACTGTTTCGACATAATTATTCGTTCTGGATACTTTTTTCCTTTTATTTAAGATATTTTGCAAAACTGTTTCTTCATTATCGCTATTACTTGATGATTCATCCATCAGCTCTCGTACTTGCAGTGTTAATATTGTTACCAAATCTTTTCGTCGATGTTCCTCCATTTCTACTATGCGCTAACAAAAAGTATAAAATCGATTTTCCAAACACAAGGATAATTGCGTATTACACAACGAATTTTTTACCTAATTCGAAAAAGAACGAAGAAGCCATTAAACAACAGCTCTGACGCAGTAATGCTAACGCTACAATAGTGCTGTTCATGAAATTTACTATCGCTATAGCGCTATTGACTCCACGAACAGTATTGGTAGCATTTGTGTTGGTAGCACTAATAGCGACTCCCCGAACGCACCTTTTGTCTGCTTTCACCTTCCACTCGAAGCAATCGTCGATCGGTCAACGCTAGATTGTCCGGCGATCGAGCCTGAATATCGTAGTGACTGGTGTATTGATGCAAGTATTCCATAGTTCGAATGCGATCGCTTTCGCGCGCCACTGCACCGGCGACGTTGCGAATATCGTTGTTGCGATTCACCGATGAACGACACGTCGTGACGAAGTGTGAGAAGAGCCATGCGTCACGACTTTGTAATCAATGAGGACGATACGAACGGGCCCCCCATTTATACCTAGCGCATCCGCGATTTCGCAAATTCACGTTCGTCTCGTCGACGCAAGAGCAAACGAGAAAAAGCGCGCACGAAACGATCCGTGGCGAACGAGTGATTATTCGTTAATGGTGCGATAGGATGACTCGTATCTACGCTGTTCCAGCTGCGGAGTAGCGTTGTCGTGCGACTTCGTGGTGCTGGACGACATCGAGTCCGACCGCGACGGAGCCGTGAACACGATCTCGTGGATACGCTCGCCTTTGAACGAACGAGTCGCCGCGACTACGAACGATCCGCGATAGCGCGGCCGCGCGATACTGCTGCTCGTGCGAGACGTTTTTCGCAAGGATCACGTCACTCTGACCGACGCGCTGTCGGCTCTTCCGCGCATCAGCGACGGAGCGATCGGACATCGCGCTCTCTATCACGACGACGACAATTCGATCGATCCGAATCGCCAGCGACGCGTGGTGCTCTACGTCGACTCGACCGATACGGCGTTCTTACTGCACAATCTCGCGCCGCTCGCTCCAGCGATATCGTCTGCTGCGCCATCGCCGTCGGATTTGCGGCATTGTAGCGACTGCCGTCTCCGCTGTCCCGACGATTGATCGCGTCCACCATGGTATCGTTTAAACGCCGTGACTCCCGTTAGTACGTGAGATTGCATCACACGGAAACTGGAATATCATCGCTGCGTCGCGTCGTCGATTTCATGCCACTGGCCGAGCAAACGCGATCAGCTCGCATCAAGACACACGCGAGCGACTTTTGCTACGTGCACAACGATCACACCATCGCGCGCGATGACGATCGATCGCTGCCAGCTTCGTTCGAACATCACGTACGCTGGATTTACGACGAACATCGAGAGCCGTCATCGCGGGATGAAATCGATGCGTTTCGACCGAACGTCGAGGAGGATCGCAGCGGTGGGTCATTCGATTGCGCGAAAGTGAACTACGCCCGTTGCGACTGGCACTCGCTCGCTACGTTGTACGAGATTAGTTACGTGGGCGTTTTGAACACCTGGTGGGTCGGGCGCACGTTGGATTCGTTCGGTCAACACGGCACATCCGACGCGAGCATGCGATTGTTCGAGGTGCCCCGATTCGTGCAATTTCACGCGATGTTACCGAACGCGTCCACTGACGTTCATTCGGCGAGAGCTATTCATTGCGTGCTGAATCAATGTTGCACCGTGACAAAGTGTCTGTGGCACATCTGGACGTTCGCGCTCACGGTTGGTCTGAACGAGATCGTACAACGGTACGGGACGCAGGCCACGAAAGATTACGCGCGAGAACACACCTGGAACGCGAAATATCGCAAACTCAGCAGCTGCGGTGTGTACAGCGCGAATGTACGCGTTGACTCGCGCGATTGCGATTTGACGAGAGAAACGTCGATCGGAGAGACGCAAAACGGTACGACCGTCCTGGTGTTCGGCGCGAACCAATTTCACATTTTGCCATTGAACGAGGAACTTATGTCCGCGGCGACAAAAATATCTCGTCGTCGATCGAACGAGACTCGGGTGACTCCTCGATCGATAGAATACCGCGATATCGGCAATTGCGAATTATTGCACCGTGAGGGCGACGACGATCGTCGATCAAACGTAATCGAGATAACGGTGGCTCTCAGAGACGCGAACGCGAATGTCGCGACGTCGACGGTCGTTATGACCGCGTCGGTGACAACGATTACCGATACGATGTCCCGCAGTCGCTCGTCGGACGCCGCGATGATTCGGTGCAATTTGAACGAGGTACTGCGCGACAACGTGCAATAGCTGATGTTCTCGTCCAGAAGGTGAGCATAATCGACCTCGAAACATGATCGCGCGAGTTGTATCGTGGAGACCGTGAACTTTGAACTCTATACGCGCCGAGGTGACAACGAAGGGGAGGGACAGCATCGTTATCGTTTCAGCTCATAGGGGTTTGGGTATACATATACAGGGTGTCCCATTTTAGTGTCCACCCCAAATCTCTATTATTTTTTATTTTAGAGAAAAATGGTTCAGACACGTTTTATATGGTTTCGAGGGGGTCATAAGACGGTACCATTGATTTGATCTTGAAGAGTCATTTGAAGGGCATGTGAAGGTTACCTCAATTTCTTAAGATGGCAACCCCTATTTTTTATCACATATTCTTATAGCTGACCTCGAGAGTTTCCCAAAACACTTTAATCAAATGTTTTTTGGTGAAGTACTTTTCGAGTTATAAAGCTCCAAATTTACAAAATTTTGATAAAAATACAAAATATTTCGTAAAACATTCACTTTCCGATAGTTTCATCTTACATGATCCAACCAGTCAAGGCAAGATCCGAGCATGATCCTACCAGTCAAGGCAAGATCCGAGCATGATCCAGCCAGTCAAGACGAGATCCTGTATTGCCTGATAATCCATGAACTGTAACAATTGTGAAAGTGCAATTGTCAATTCTTTTAATGAAACAAATATCAAGAGGCTTGTTTCAGATTTCTTACTTCGGCAACTGTCGGTATTTTGGCGAAGTCTCAGACAGACGCATATTATTATCCATTGACTTTTTTCTGATGAGACAGGAATTTTTGGTTTTTTGACGCTTTCTTTATTTATAATTATGGCTGCTTATCCACCAAATGAAATTGTGGACATGATTCGCATTTTGGGTGACGTCAGGAATAATTACTCGGCAGCAGAAAGGTTTTATGCTCAAAGATTTCCAGACAGACGTCATCCTGATAGGAAAGTAATAAAAAAGACTCTACGACAGAGCTGAACAGGATATTCTTAGAAGAAACCGGCGAAAATCGAGCCCTGATGAAGTCACATCATTGACTGTTATAGGTGCCGTTGCTTTGAATCCTCAAATCTCTACGAGACAAATTAAGAGGCAATACGCTGTATCTAAATCTACAGCCAATCGTGTGCTCAAGCTCAACAAGTTTCACCCATATCACATTCATCTAACTCAGCAATTGGAAGAAAGGGACTACCAACCCCGTGTACGTTTTCGTAACTGAGCTCGAGATCAAATCCAACAAAATCCCCGGTTCATTGCTGATACGCTTTTTTCTGATGAAGCCACGTTTTGTAATAGAGAAGGTGTTAATAGACATAACTGCCATTATTATTCAGATGCTAATCCACATTGGCAGAGAAGCCAAGAGTTCCAACGGCAGTGGTCGATTAACATTTGGGCAGGCATCCTGGGAGATGTTATTGTTGGTCCATATTTTTTTGAAGAAAATCTCAATGCGGCAATCTATCTAAGATTTATTCAAGATGACCTGCCCAATCTCTTGAGACATATCGACAATGATTTACTCAGACGAATGTGGTTCCAGCAAGATGGAGCACCGGCTCATAGATCTCGAGCTGTTACACAATATTTAAACAATAGGTTCCCGAATAGATAGATTGGTATGGGCAGTCGAGTTCAAGAATGGCCTCCAAGATCACCCGACTTGACATCCCTAAATTTTTATTTCTGGGGCTACATTAGAGATTTTTTATTCGCAAAAGCCTACAACCGTTGAAAATATGAAAAACCAGATCAGACAGGCTTGCAGAAATATTAATGTAGCTGTTCTTGAAAAAGTTAGGGACGACTTTCACCATAGACTAGAGCTATGCATACAAGTAAATGGCCAAGTTTTTGAACACTTCAAGTAATTGTACACAAAAAAAAATCTTACCTTGACTGGTTGAATCATGCTCAGATATTGCCTTGATTGATTGGATCATGCTCGGATCTTGCCTTGACTGGTTGGATCATGTAAGATAAGACTATCGGAAAGTGAATGTGTTACGAAATATTTTGTATTTTTATCAAAATTTTGTAAATTTGGAGCTTTATAACTCGAAAAGTACTTCACCAAAAAACATTGGTTATAGTGTTTTCGGAAGCTCTCGAGGTCGGCTATAAGAATTGCGACGCGATTTTCGCTCGCCGTCGGCAAGCGGCCGTCGGTCCACGCGTCTCGGCCGTTCACACTCTCACAAAGTGGTTGGGCGCCAGGTGCAGCGGACTGCACCGATCACCAACACGAAACGGAACACCACCAAAGGGCCGAGACACGCGAATTCGACGGGACCGGTAGCTCCTCGGTATTTTAAGTCGGTAGACGGGAGGGTTCGATCGGGAATCCGGGACTCAGTCGGGAAAACATAAGAATAGTACTGCGCGTTTTGATTATCTCACTTTTTATTCTTTCGGGAATCGGAACGGTCCGACCCTTCGATATGGTACACTCCGCTTTGCTCTCGCGAATTCGAACTTTGCTCTTCGCCGACAACTAAACGATACACGGTACGCACGGAACACCGAAACAATAAAGCAGGTGGAAGGTCTTACAGATTCGGGAACCTCCCGGCGGTGTGGTTCTTCGACCTCCTTCTTCTCCTCGCTCCTTCGCAATTTCGCCACCCCCTGCAGCCCCCTGGGCGCGTGAAACGCCACCAAACTCCTGCGGTCAACCAAACTCTCCCCCTCACGCCCGGTACACGTTATCCTTTTTGTCTAGCCCACGGTAAACGACACTCTTGTCTTCGGCGGTAATCAATCTTCAGTACTCGGTAATCGACTCACGAAGAAGAAGATAAGAAGAAGGAGCGAAACGGGAGTTTGCTCTTTTATTATTTCCCAAAAGAAGTGTCTAGTCGTTTTTCTTTGTTGTGTCGAGCAACCCGTCTCTCCCCGCTCCTCGGTGGATCTCCCCATCCGGGAATCCTTCCGCGGATCTTTGTTTTCGATCCGCGGGACGGGTGCTCGGTCTCACTCTTGCGCGTTCTTCTTCTCGCTCGCGCTCCCGCGGTCTCTTCGCCTAAGTCGGCTTTGTCTAGCCAGCGATCACGCTCCGAGCACGGGAGCGACGACAGTTTCGCCGGATATTCCTGCGGGCCTGTGGACACAGGAACGACAGCGAGAATCTTTTAAGGCGATACGGGAATCGGTAATATATAGAAGGTGGAGCATTCACCTGAGGTGGCGGTCCGGTCGATGGGTGACGCCCTCTGGTTCCTCCGGTCTCGATGGACGGCACAGGAGGTCTAGGGGCACAGAGCTCGGGGACGCGGGACCGTTCCAGCTGCACGCTCCTATCACTAACATTATTTAATACGGGGGGCCAAGGCGGCTCCTTTCCCCCCGAAATTCTCGCGCGATGTTTTCCCCCCCGCAAACCAAGGACCGAGGGTCGCACTGTGACGGGCGCCTCCCCGGCTGCCACGTCACAGAAAATGTAATAAAAAATAGTTAGTGCCATCTAAGAAAATTGAGGTAACCTTCACGTGACCTTCAAATGACTCTTCGAGGTCAAATCAATGGTATCATCTTATGGCCCCCTCGAACCCATACAAAACATGTCTGAACCATTTTTCTCTAAAATCAAAAATAAGAGATATTTGGGATGGACACTTAAAATGGGACCCTGTATATATCGCGACGTTGATTGTTTTCGACAAGTCGTATCATCCGAGCTGCAAACAAACGTTTCATGGACGAAGCCATGCGCCTATTGGACACTTCTTTTAACCGAGTTTGAAGTGTTACGAGCGAGCCGACGACAGCGATCAGAACCGACGACGAACCGACCATCGTCAAAGTCGAAACATCGCGCAAGCGCGACGCGTCGACCATGATCGACAACGAGCGTCGCGCATCCTCGGACGACTCAATCGACGAGCCCAAACGATCCAATCGCGATCGTCGCGGTCTCGCGAACGAATCTGAGACTTCAAAGCAACGACGTCGTAATGCAGCATCTGAACGATTACGACAAATGGTTCCAAACGTCGTTGTTCAACGTTGCTACAGAGATGAATCGCTCTCGCGCGGAACGAGAGTTCTCGCGACGAGTCGAACCGATACATCGTAACGACGACGCAATCGCCGGGCTCGAAGACGCTGAATACTCAAGACTGAAAACGTCATCGACGCTATCGTCACTCACCGACGCAGATTACGCGTAAAACGCGTCTGGCGCGAGATACCGTAGCGTTCATTCTGGCGAATCGTCTTTCCGCGATTGTGCGACATTTCGTTTTTCGTCGACGTGCCGCAACGCGCGATAGCCACGGCGCGCAAATATAATTACATCGATTTCGATCACGCCGAAGCACTGAAGCTGTTCTCGCTCAGACGATTGCGAGACGCGAATCGTGCACCGAACGGCACTCTCGACTATCTCGAGCGAGACTCGCACAACGAGGAAGTTCACGACGACGTTGTCACCACGGACGATCCGGAGGAACGGAACAATCGTGTCTACTCCGTAATGTGGCGCGAGATGAACAGTATACTGAGCTCTTCCGTAACCGTGATATGGAATATGTTGGAATATCACGTGCAACGAGTCGGAGGTTACTGCGATCAATTCGTCAAATTGTGCGACACGATTCGATCGTCGTACAAAACGGCTATGTGAAAAGGACACGTCGTAATGGCGACTCCGTTGAGTCTGTTCGCTCCTCTGAACACCGTGCAAACGTTGAACGATGTACAGATGCATAAGGTACTGGCCAATCATTATAGATACGGTCTCGCGTATCAAGCAATGATATGCATCACATCGTTGAACGCTATGCATTACGCGGTGCTCTCGCGCGGACTTCGCTACAAGAATCCGTGGCATTTGTCGAAGACATCGTAGCTAGTGTTCACGACGTACCACATGGCGCTGGCGGAGCATCACTTTCACGCTGGTCTGATCGACGAGAGACTGCACACGCGTGATGTTCGCAACGTGCGCGAGTACTCTCGCGAATACGCTCGTCGATTGAACCTCTTCCGTCCGTCGACCGTGGAGGACGGCTTCGCATCGACCGATCCGGACGACCTGTCGGACATCGTGGCGTATCTAGACCTGACAGCGCACCGACAATCGCCGATACGCGAACGATCCGACAAGAACTTCCTCATCTGACATATTCGCGACGAATGGATCGAAACGTCGCCATTTGTTGATTCGCGATTACGAGGAGTCTCATCGCTGCTACGCCTGCGAGGACGATTCGTGTTTGGTGTCGCAATTGTCGTCGACCGTTCATCGTCACGACAATAATCGTCATTATTGGTTCAACGAGGGAATCGACGAGGTAGACCCCGCGGACTCGGATAATCAACGAATTCCATTGTACGCCGAAACGGTCGTTCTCCAGGCTCTTCAGGACAACGCAGTCACCGGCAGTGACGAGTCCGCACGAGGAGCTACATCGGCTCGAGTATCGTACGGTCTGCGCGATATCGTGCGCGGAAACAGCGGCGCTCTAACGATAGATGAAAAACGCGCTCTCGCTAATACAATTTTATCAATCTTTTGGCCATTTACCCGACGAGCCCGGCGCACGACGAACTACTGCGCTATCAAATGTACGATATGTCCGCGTTTCCGACGAATCGCCTCGATCGCGTTGCGCCCCTGAGAGCGCTCAAACATTTGTTCGCAACGCACATGTTGCAACCTGTGACACGACAAGCTACTATGTGACAACACGCGAATGAGCGACAATAAAGAAAATCGCGGTCCTCATGAAACGCGTCTCTCTCTTGCGAACTCTCGGTCCCCGTTCCTTACCGTTCCTGCTCGCTCGAACGAACATACGTGAAGCGAGGTGTGCGGCGACGACGCGATCGGCCGAAACCTCTCTCGAGTCGAGTCACGGTCTCTTCATCGTTCTCACTATCGCGAAAGACGCGTCTCCGTTGCATGCTCCGGCGAATATATACGCGCGCCCGAATGTTCGCGGCAAATTTCGCTCGGGATCAATCATCGTCCTAGGAGCGATATCGCGCGCCATCAAATCAACGGCGCGATCGTTTCGTTCGCGCGATCGCGCGGTCGGTGTTCGTGGCATTGCGCTCATGAGTCTATCCGATCGCGAAAAGTGTTCCTTCATCGACCGCACGTGAGTTATGAGCGCAGAGTACAAAACAAACACGAAACGGAACCGAATTGGCCGAATGAGCGACACGATGACGGCTTATCGACCGCGCGCATTGCTCGTCTCGACGCTGGATATCCACGATCGCGACATGCGCCTAACATTCGGATTGATTCCGAGGACAAATGACAAATGGAAGAGGTGCGGCGAATGACCTTAGCCTGAAAAATGAATACACCAGAGAACGGTTCCGTTTTTTTTGGACGTCTCAACGCAATCGCGTCGAGACGACTTTTTTATTCGACAATTTCGTACGCAAACAGACTCATTCGAATGTCTCTTCCTCCCGATCGTATTCCTCTTCATCCTCCTCTTCCGCGGGCAATTCCGAACGAGATGTCACGCGAAAAGAGACACGTCGATGGAACAACGGCAATATATGTTCGAGCCGGTACAACACGCTCTCCCAAAGCTCGTAGGGGGGCCACCATCACCAGTTGTATGCCGCCGTAGTCATCGTGATTCAAGCGATCGAACACATCGACGTGCACCGTGAGAATCGCCTCGACCGTCGACACACTGTTGTCGATGCACCACGGTTTAGAAGTCGACGAAGACACGCAGCACGACGTAACGACCACTGTGAGCGAGCTTTCGCCATCCCTGAAGAAACATTCGATCCCATGCGGTCGATGTTTCGCTGCGTCGCGCGACAACAGATCGCTCAGTATCACGCGTTCACGCACAAGGGCGACGGATACAATGAAAAGAACAATCGTAGCGTAGATAGCACGACCGGCCGTTGTCGCTCGCGCCAACGTTGAACCCCGGCGATCAGAGCGGGCGCCGTATTACGAGGAACGTACGACAGCGCGCAATGCACGCATCCGCTCGCGAACGACGACGTTCGTCTCGTCGCGATAACGAATCCGCTCAACCAACTCGGGGACTCGCATCGATCATCGAGCGTCCGCGTGTCCAAAGTGCGAATGTGCAGAATTGAACACAAGTGAAAGTCGAACGATTCGCACAGCATCGGCATTATGCGCGACAGCCAAAACACAATGTCGCGCCCCAGTTCTTCATCGACAGACTCAACGTTTCTCGGTGTTCGGACCCACGATCATCGTCGATCAGCAAGTGAGTCTGCTTCGTGAATATATTCAGCAAAACGGACATCAATTCAACGGTCGTTCTTATACGAATCGTTCGACGCGACGACGTCGCTGCTGTACCTCTTCCGTCCGATTCTCTGAGCCGTTGATCGCGCAAATGCACCACCGAGTTGATCGGTGAAGGCTCGTAATACAGCCACTGACGTATCACCGAGCGCAGCGTACCGTCGCACAATGGTCCGAACGGCGAAAAACGCGAAAAATAATCAAATTTCCGACTTTGTTCTAAAGCTTCGAAATTTTTATGTTATGTTCTTTCATTGATAAGCTATCAACTGAACTACACGCCCTTTTCCGAGGACTTATTTAAAACGTTTTATTGGACATAAAGTATTTAACATTTTATAGCTAAGTTAAGTGCTCAATTTTACTACTGAAATTCGAACTTTTTAAAATTTGATATCATTTTTTATTATTAAAATGTAGTAACGCGGTTTATAAATGTTTATAAGTATACCTCAATGTATAAAATTACGTGCTTGAAACACATCAATTATTATTAAATGCATTACAACATTATACATAATAAGAGTACTTAAAACTTGAACAATTTTCGAATTAAATTTTCCGTACGAAATGAAGGAACGCTTAAGAACGAAAAAAGTTATTATAAATATTTAATATAATGTTCAAAGAAAATAGGTAACTTTAATTTGGCTGCAGTTATTTGCAACTTTTCAAGTAACAATAATTTTTCGATGCCGACGCGCGCTAATATCGTGTTATATGCCTATTTCGGTACACAAAATCCTTATTCACGAATCCATGATGATTAAGCATTTTGTTCTTCCCATAGCAGAACTCTCTGAAGAAGCTCAAGAAGCTAAAAATAAACATATTAGATATTATCGCGAACATCATACAAGAAAATGTTCTTATTTAAATACAAATGAAGATTTATGTTGTAGGTGAATACTTAGTTCGGACCCATATTTAAGTTCATGCAGCCATATAAAACAATATAAGAAATTTTCACTAAATTTTGAAGTTTTAAAATGAATTAATATATCTTCAAATGAAATAAAAGAATTGAAAGAAAAATCTGAGTCCTCATATGAAACTGAGAGTTCAGAAGAAAATAATTAATAAAAAACATATTTTTTAATAAAATGATAAAAGTATAATGAAACGTTAAAAAGATAAGAATAATTTAGTTATTATGATAATAGTAATAGTAATATATCTTATATGTCATAGTTAAGTTAAATATGCGATATTATTTTTAAAAAGAATTATTATTTTTCAAGTTAATGCATTTAATTCCCTACTTTTATAGTAATAAATGATAAAGTGTTAATAGATTTACAATATTTATCAAATAAATATTTTTTTCATAAATTTTGTATTTCGAACCACTGTGCGTCGCCGGCGCGGCGATCTCACGTCCCTCGACGAAGCAACGCGTAATTGGCGTTTCATGTCCATTCGCAGTCGCCATCAGCGACGCGCGTGAGTATCCACGTGTTGCACAGTCTGTACGCAGTGATCGGATCAACCTCGTCTTCAACGCGACCTATCGTAGCGAAGGGTTCGCGCGCCACGAGACGCACGCATTAGCGCGGATTCGCCGGATCGCGAACGCTGCGAGCGCGCGCAAAGTACAGACACTGAGCGAAATGCGCCGCCGTTGTGGTCGCGAACACGCACCAATCGATCGGGTCGTCGAACATAGCTATGCCGTCGACTCTGCGCCCTCCACCGAACGGCCATTACGATCGCGCTCCTATTCCGCGAGCCTTCGTACGCGCGAAAGTGACTTGCGCGGTCGCCGTTACCGCGGAGAGGAATCTCCGTGCGAAATCGCATAGAATCGACATCGCGCGAACGTACGAGTCGATCTTGTCGCTCTCGTTGTTCGATTCGATAGCGACGTAGCGCAGCACCTCGTGTTGAAACGCGTACATCGCCACATACGAACGTTCGGACGAGAGCCAGTCGTCGTACAGGCCGGTTCCGTCGCCGCGCGCGAACTTCACGTCCTCGGGCAGAAGCGCGTAAGCGCGCAGATTCGTCGGCTCCGCGGTCAGTGGTTCGATAAGCGCGATCGGGTTGACGTACTCCTCGGAGGAGGTATCGACGTTTCCACCATCGGCACCCTTCTTCGTGTCTTTGTCGCCGCCGACACCACTGTATCGCTCCTCCGTGGCTTTGTTGCCGATCTCATCAGCTAGCAAAATCACCACGCCATCCGACGAACGCACGCGTCGCACACTGCGCGATAGAGTGACTGGTGTTTTGAACAGCAACGTCTCGATCGATCGAGCGTCGGTGAAACGTCGCGGTAGCAATCGGTCGTCGACGTCGATGCGGGAACGCTCGGATTATCGTGACGAATCGAACGGCTCGGTCTCGAGTTCGAGCGGCGAAACGCTTGGTTCATCGTCGTCGAGCGATCGTGGCAACGACGGATATCGCGACGCATCGGTGATGCCACGATCTGGAAACGTCGTGGCCTCGTACACATCGCGATGAAACTGACGCGATCTGTCCCGAGCGTCTCGCGATTTCGTTCGAATCGAGTCGGGTCCTCGCGCGCCGCGCGCGATCGCTCGCGTATGTACCTCGCGTGGACGTGACGCCAATCAGTACCCATTAGGAGGTGGTAGTGGATGGTCCGAGTCATCGTCTTACAGCAAAACCACCTATAGCGATCTTGTCGAAGCGTCCGTTACGCCCCACGACGAACGATACGGCGCGTTTCGACGTATTGTATCGTTGACTTTAGAGGAGAAACAACGAATCTCGTTCGTCCGCACGATCGCGATACCGAGGCCCGTTCGATTCGGTCGGTTTGCGCCCAATTATGATTCGTGGACAGCGACATCTCGGACATTCGCCGCAAAACTTGTACGATGCGTTCGTTTCGATTAACACTATTGAACCATCGGTAAAGCAAATTGCGCGCATGACCCACTCACCACTGTTCGAATTTGTTCAACTGGAAAAACACGTACCTTCTCTACACGCACCTTCTCTCTTCTCATCGCACCATATTCGAACACTGCTCCGATCGGCACATAATCGCGACTCGACATTCGACAGCACTTTCGAATGTTGCTCTGAAAAAAAATTTCATCGTGCGTATGTCGCGACAACAACCGACACCCCTTCCGCGTCGAAAAGCGTCGGTTGACGCACTGAGGCGCGCCGCATTCGATACTATTATTTATACACGTTTCTCCGTTCACATTGAACGTTTGTACGGTGGGGAAAAGGGAATAATTTCGACCAATGAGCGGTGACCCGAAGATCCGCGTTATTCTTGTGAAAGTCCGTAGCCGTTTGACCGGCGGACAACGGCGATGGCGTCACTCTGATCGACAGCCATGGCATCTTTCGACCGATCGCGATTCGCGTTCTGGACGATCTGTAGTAAGTGCACGACAGGCGAGTTTTAATCAGCAGGCAACACTTGAGACATCGAATCGATCCGTCGAACAGCGTGTAACAACGACGTCGTCGTTTTCGTACCGCGCCGTCCGGTCTGGTTCTCACGGAGCGACGTTTCGCGCCCTCGCGATCATCCGTTGTTTCCGCATCAATCGCGTGCTACGTTGTCTTAACCATGGATGTATTGGCGTCTCTGTTCGGCGGCGAAATCAGCACCGATCGCGAGCTTGCCAATCGGGACGACGCGGACTCGAGCGGGGACGAGCCCGCGTTGCCATCGTCGATCGGTCGCGCGACGAGATCGTCGGCGGTAAACGCGGTCGCCACTACCGCATCGTCGTCGTCTCCGCGTGACGGTGAACTCATGGCGGAGGTCGTATGGTTGCGCTCTATGGTGGAGAGCGCGCGCGAACTTATGGTAGACATATGGAACCTGTCGCCGATCATCTTCGACGAGCTGTGGAATATGGTGTCGCAGATCGGGCGCAATCCCGAGACCACGCAATTGTACGAACTGCTGTTCGACAGAGATCGATGGCGCGAGGCGATCGAACCGTACGAACGACCGATCGTCCTGTCCACGATGTTCGGTATGATACAGTATTCTCAGCGACACGATCTGGACCGACGGGTGTACGATGTGCTGGTCGGACAATCGTTGACCGTGACGTACAACACGTACCAATCGATCGCTACGAACGATGGTCTGCGCGTGTGCTCGCATCTGGTCGGAACGTTGCAGCGAATTCGACACATTACCGGGCTCGACGATCGCAGAATGGCGCGAACCGTCGAGTTGGTGCGACGACTGTTGAAGCGATGTTGCGTCTAGAGTCTGCGCGCGTTGACGCTGTCGCTGCTGATGACGTTCAATCCCGCATACGGGAGTTCAGACGGTCTCACGTCGACGCGATACTGCGAGACGCGGAACACCTGGCCGACGGGGTGGAAAGATCGCAGGACGCGATTCGCGCGACCGCCGCGACTTCGCCGTCGCGCGATTCGTTTTCGCGCAACAACGATTCCGTATCGGCCGAGGAGAACGCGCCGGTCGTCGTCGCGACGTCGACGAGATCGCGCGCGTCGCCTGCGCGAACGAAACGTCCTCACGAGGCAAAGGCGAGAACCGCGAAAACGACAACGACGAAACGCAAACGCTAATGAACGCGTCGACGAATCAGCGACTCCTCTCGTTCGCGCCATCGCGCGATCGCACCGACACGATAGTCGGTATCGCGTCGTCCACGTTACCGCACAACCAACGCAGATACGACACCACGCGTCGGTATTCGGGCGAGTGTTTCGTCGGTACGAAGTCGCTGTTGAACGTACAGCGACAGGTAACGCCGTAGCGAATGCGGTCAGCGTCGCCGCACGGCCCGGCGGTGGGCGCTGCACGAAATTCGAGACGCACGGACCCGTTGTCGCGCGACGTCAAGTCGAGGTGTTCGGGAACTTGCAATCGAATCGCGTCGTTCTCGTCGTCACCGGCGAAATGCAGCGCGACGATGTTGGACGGTTCGACGGAGACACGCAATTGACGACCGCCCCATGCGAGTGACGCGTTCGCGAGGAGCCGTTCGAAGTCTCGCTCGTTGGCACCGAGGTTCGTCGTGTCGCGACGATCCAGAACGTCCACCAGATCCATCAAAACAAGCGGCTCGTCGTCGGCGTAACGATGCGCGTTGTCGCAATAACGATGATTCAACACTCGCGTCGATGCGAAACGCGCGTGATATCAATCGGTATCGGGAATTGTAACGTCTCGCGTCTCCCTAGGGATCGTGATCCGCCTGCTCTCTATTTATTTAGGCCTACCTGCTTACACCGGCACTGCCTGGGATGCCGAGAGCTTTTCCGGACAGATGGTGAAAGGGGGAAATATGGTGATTGTAGGTGATATAAAGATTATGGCTATTGATAGGAATAGAGACTAAACAATTGTTTATTTAACAATGAGACAATATGATAGTTAAAAGTGTAATATAAATGAGTGATAATACTTATAGTTAATGAATACAAATGTGGTTTACATTATATAGCTGCTGGTAATGAGTTACAATGAAGTGTTGAGAGAATGTACAGTTATCCTGCCCGGTGGAAGTAATGAAGGTGGTACGGTAATTTGCGAGGAGTTCCAGTGAGAGAATAGGACTCCAGTTGGTAAATGTAGGTGGCTGTCTTGTTGTTGAAAGTGTCGTCCTGTGTTAAATCTATCAATTCTATGTCTAGAGTTTCTGTCGTCGAACGCTGTTTAACCAGCCGAGGGTTGCGCGTGTGAGCCCTGTAAGAGCTTGGTAAAGAATGCGAATCCGGAATGAAGTGTCTTTGTGTGGAATGTAATGGACGTGGAGCGTATTTAAATGTGCTTATGAGTCTGTTTTGTAATAAAAACTTGATGTACGATGGAGAAACTAGATCGTGCCCCGTGATATCTTGTATTATACGGGGTTTGGTGGGGTCCATGTGTTGAGACAACAGGGCCGCTCGTCGGCAAGCTTCCTTACGTAGGTGCCTTGCCTTCTGTTTAACGCCCCTGCGATGTTTATTTGGCATCTAACGGATTGAGTTTAAGAATAACATTTTTGGTCGGACAAGTTAAAATAGCAATTGATAAAATTAATTATTGAGTGAAAAAGACTCTTGTGACTTTAGTTATCCGTTGCCAGAGTACTATAAAAGTACTAATAATTAATGCTTAATACCAATGCTTTGGCAGTTAGGTTATGCTGGTTGTAGGAGAAGGATAATTGAGGCGGGTGGCGGCTGTCAGCTGCGCCCCTGAGATTGAAGGATGCTAAGCACTGTACAGGTTATTAATTCACAAGTTAAATTTCCTGATCTTGATGGAAAAGGGGTGGTCTTATGAGTTGGACGGGATGGATAGGATGCTTGAGCCGAGAGGCACCCGTAAGGCGCTCCTCAGTCTGGACAAGGATAGAGGCGGGTAGCTCCAGTAAGGCGCTTCCCTAAAAGTGAGCAAGATCTATGCTTAATAATGTAAGATTCAGATTTAATGGTTAATGAACTATAAATTCCTCTGGCAAGAGATGTTATGACACCAATTGATTTAAGTAACTGAATAGAAAGGACAAAGATTTATGAATGCTTAATATCTTCCTTTCAAGAAAATGCTCGAATAAGAGGAAAAAGGCTGCCGATAAAACAAGGATGCTGCATAAGATTAAAATGCTTAGTAGAAAATATTGAAGGATTGTATGCCGACGCAATGGCATATGTTCGTTGTACAAGAGAATCGGTGATTTTAATGGAATTGTACAATAGCAAGTAATACAGTGAGGTAATTAAGGCGTATGCCGATGCAATGGCACACGTCTACACATACACAATAAAATCAGTTACAATACAATAAATACATATACATATATATATGTGTGTGGGGAAGGATGCACTTCATGAGATGATTTATATTATTCCAGCTTTTATAATGGATAATGTCAAGATCTTGTCGTTATTAAGAATATACTTTCGTCTAAATAAACAATGAGATTGTAAAAGTATTATTAATCTGAAACCTTAGTAACTTGATTGTTTAATATAGAATAGTCTTTACGGATAATGGTAGCAGCATAGATAATAGCAGAACGCAGTATATTTTATATGTGCAAGTGCAGGTTACAGTGGAAACAGTGGGAATATTATATCAAGTACATAATTATACATGAAATTATAAAGGCATATAAATGTCTTATAACTAAAATAGCTAATGAGAGAGATAGATAGAAGGCTAACATGAAGGAACGTCTCTGTGAGTCCTTGTTACGAGATAATTGTAATTTTTATTTTATTTTTTTTTTTATTCAATGTCTATTAACGAGGTGAAGGCCTAGGAGGTTGGAGTAAGCAGATTTTCAAAGCAGAGTCTCCGGCGTAAGGAATTCGCCTGGAGACGATGTCAGAGTGGTGGGATGCCACTGCTGATAAGGATTCTGACTATACCAATACGGCTCTGTGCTTGGCACCGATGCCGTGCGCCCGCAAGGAGGAATGGAAAGGGAATAATAAGTGTGTGAGCGCAGTTCACTGCGTTGACAGACACTGGGGTTTCGTAATCACGATTTAGAAAAAGAAGAATCTGAAGATTGTCTCTCTCTCTCTCTCTTTATATATATACTAGCTTGTATAGCGTATCCTAAGGAAATCGGAACGAAATTCTAAGAGCGGTTTGACAAACTAAACGTAGATAATACACTATTCGGATTATAATGAATGGTCCTTATGTAAGGCAGTTACGAACCGACATGAACGAAAATTTCAGCGTGACGCTATGGTATCTGTTAAATAATTCGACTTGGCGTATGGTGAAACGTCACTGGTTCACCCGCGTAACAATGTTCCTAAGGCTTAGATCGCGATTGTATTTCACTTGCGCGAAACGCGGTGTATGTGAGTGTTGTGCATTAAAATATTATATACTTACTATTTATTTCAGTAGCTCAGACTTTTGCAGAGAAATCTCAAAGAACAGGCTTTTTTATTCCAGAATACTCTCAGTACTGTTGGGACCACTCTAGCCACGGCACAACTCGAGCGGGGAGTCGACTTATCCGCACACTTGGAGTATTATAAAACACCGTGGATGTTCTGGCAAGTTTCCTAAGAAATCTTCCAGATTTTGAATAGCACAAGGCAAAGGCTCTGAAGGAGCGTAGGAAGAGGCTCTTATGCGAGACGACCGTTGTCCGTGGTGGCACGGTCGCTCAGAGACACTTTTCCTCTTTGCGTCAAATTAACAAAGATGTCTTGGAGGCTCTCCTAAGAGGCACGTCTGTACTGTATGAACTTCCGATGTCGACTCTACGGTGGGAGCTGCTCCCGGGGCCTCGTTCGGTCCGGACAATGGAACTCAAGAGTGGGGTAGGCTATATGGTAGGAGTAATGGGATTATACGAGAGGGATCCAGAGTAGGAGCGTTCAAGGTTTTTCAGAGTGGGACTGAGTGGCGTGATGCTGACGGGGCATCGAGACATCTCGGCGCGCCGCCGGATGTGATAAGGAGCGTGGTCAACAGGATGCCCTATGTTACCTGATATGGGCTCGGGTTACTCGGGGATTCCAGAGCACCTTCGGTGGCCCGGCTGCGTGCGTGCCTTATCTTTGAGACTTCCTGTCGCCAGTCTGACTTATATGTGCGCGTAATTATTTATGCCTTATAATATTATATAAAAAAATGGTTAATATTATATATGTGTGGTTCTTAAGGTTATAATATACGCCTAATTTAGTATTATATGAATAGTGTAATAGAAAGTTATAATGTTAATTAGTTATGATTTTTATAAATACAATATGCATGTGTTATAATAAAAGAGATATTTGTTATTAATGTTTAAATGTGGTTATTAAGAATTATTATAAGAAATGCATATTGTTAACAGTGGGTTTTAGAGTGTAAAGTTTTATAATATTGTTAACTGGAAAAATAGGATTTCTTATTACAGGGATCCTTATTATTACTGTTGTTAAATTAATGTTTCTCGGCAAGGCTGAGTTCTACCATAGGGCTCTCTACTTACGTATGTCGGTAAGGTAGATCCCTTGGGTAGGTTTCGTTATTATTGGCGTCGGTAATTAATTAACAATTGTTATAAACGGTTCTTATGTATAAATTACCGAGTTTTAGACCTTATAGAAGCTTATGGTAATAGAAGATTCGATGAACAATTAATTTTTATTATTAGTGATGAGTTCAAGCCGTTGTACTGTACGAACGAATTTAAAAGAGTGCAATATTTAAGAGGAGCTTGAACGTGGACAGAAGGCTTAAATTAAATTAAATAAAGTATTTAAACGTGACCAAGGCAAAAATGGTGGATTTCCAAGCTAAATAGAGTATTTAAACGACCCCTGAACTTAAATAAATGAGGTTTATTAAATATTAAGTAAGAATTACCAAATTTTGAGAATGTACTGTCAGAAGGATTCTCTGTTTGTGGGCAAGAATTAATTGTTTTCGTTTGGCATTATTTCCTTTTGTAATTAATATTCTGAGGTTTTGACATTTGCTTATGTTTCACTAAAATGTTCTCTATGTACGTAGGTGTTAAAAATATTTTAAATTGACTTTTCTTAATTTTCACGGAAGGTACGCATTACTGATGTCCCAATAGTCCCTGCGTATGAATTTTAGAATTTTCTGAAGTCTACTGGTAAGTAACATTGTTGGTTTCTTATTAATTGTTAATGTTTTTCAAAATGTTAATATGGTCGTTAAATAGAGGTCTTTTAATGCTATTGTTAGCAATTAAGATTTTTCTTCTAGGCCTTATAGTTACTGAGAAAAACATGCCTTTTCCTGATTGGTCGAGACATTCAAATAGCCATAACTTCTAAACTATCGATTTTACAGAAATTTTATTAGGACATAATTTGTAATACTTTGAAGGAGCCTTAAATCGCACCGTGCGATTTTCTAAAATTATTATTATTTTAAAAGATATGAACTTTTATCGATAAATTTTAATAGTAACAATTACCCTCTATGGTTGAATCTACCTATATGTCTCGCTGGCCCTCCAATGCAGAGGCGAAAAAATGATATGGTGGAGAGAACGTCGCAGGACGTTACAGAATCACGAACGAGCGTTCGAACATTGTGTCGATGCCGTCGGTGCGCAACAGAACGATTCGCCTGTTCGCGAAATCGTAAACCTGATGTACCAGCGCTCGCTTCGACTCGTCATCGTCGTCGCTCCCGACGTCGAAAGCGACGATAGATTTCGCGTAATCGTGCAACATACGCGGCGACACGACTCTACGATCGAGTTCGCGAGCGCGCGCGAATCTCGTCGTGACGTAGCGCGTAGCGCAGCAGGGAATCGTCGTTATCATCAGTAACCATAGTAACGAACGAGCGAGCGCGAGCGATGAAAACGCTGAAACCGGTGCTGTCATAGCGAAATCAAATGGATCGTCGTCTTAGTTCCCGTCTGAGGGGGAAATTCGCGGTGTCAATTGTGATCGTTCGTACAATCTGTGAAGATGAATAAAAAAGCATCAATGTTGCACACCGTCGCAGTTTTTTATTGCTCCATCGGTGGGCGCGTCGACGAATCGAAATACGACGCATTGCGCAGTATCGACAGGGTGTCTCGCGAGAAACTGCGTCTTAGAGCCTTGAGGCGCGCCGAAGTGGGCGAGAACACCGCGCGATACGCGTCGTCGACGAACTCGCAACACTCCTCGTCGACATCGTTGCCAGCGAGCACGAGCACCGCGTCGGCCAATTCCTCGATGGCTCGACGCTCGTGCGTCGAAAAAAAGTGGGGTTCGTAACACGTATCGCAGTCGCACGCGTGTCTCACCGCAAGCAAATTGGTCTCGATGGCTCGGATCCTGGAGCGAACCGTATCTTCGGCTTTCAACGATTCCTCGAGTTCGCTTCGGTAACGGCGTGCACGATAGTTCCGTCGTCCGAGACATCGAGACAACGCGACTGAGGGATCTTGTCGTCGGCTTCGGCGTCGACGTCGCTCGAGCGGTCCTCTCGCGGCGTCACTCCTCGATGATCGCTTCTCGTCGCGGCAAGCGGCGCAGTCGGTGTTGTCCAGACCTGACAAAGGAACGAAAAAAAGAGGGGTGATGACACCGCGCGCGATTCATTCGTTCGACTCGGTACACGCGTGGACACTCACCTCTGGTTATCACCTCCAACACATCGGTCAATTCTTGCCAGTGATCGTCGTCGATCGCTTCGCCATGACGGCCAATCTCCTTGTTATCGTCGTTTCCAGCGGACCGCGCGCGTTCTCGCGACGACTTGTCGTTGTGATGTCGCATCTTCGCCCGGAAGAGTCGCTACCGGTTCGGTGGTTCAATAGCGAGACGGCTAGAATCTACTCGACCGAGTTTGCTTAGCGACTAGAGCTACGCGACTTAGAGCTACGCGACTCGAGGACCATCTACGAACCGGAGAATGGAGCGATAGCGCGGGTGTACACGAGACAACGAAAGATGATTCTCGGGACGATGGAACAACGATACTCTTTTATCGCGCTGCGACCGAGGTATCGTTTACCGAGTCATCACTCGAACCGTTGCTATCGGGAGCGGTCATGTCTTCGGCATAAAAATGCTCCGTGCCCTCATCCACGCAATGAGGCAACAGCGCGTCGTACGCATCGGCAGTGCGTTTTATCAGAAGCGTCGTGCCTGGTGAACACAAGCAATCGCGATACGACGGTTCGCGGAGAGTCGCGTTCACGTCGAACGTACCGTTCTCGCAAAACTTTCCGTCGTTGAAGCGACCGTACAGTTGCACGCATCGCTACAGCGCGATGCCCAGACTCGAGTAGCCGACCAACATCACGTACTCCCCTCGCTTCGAGTCGCAGTGCGCGGCGTCCGATCGATCACTGCGAGGTCGTTCGCGATCGGTGGTGGCGGCGACGACGGCGTCGCCACGGACTGACACACGTGTCCGATCGAGTCGCAGCGCGCCGTCAGGCCGTGATACGCGCGACACATCGCGGCGCAATCAGCGTCGTCGGTGCAGTATCGCGTTCGAACGGAACAGTTCACCGCGACGTTCGCTCGACGTCGCAGAGACGAAATCGCGGGACGTCGCACCGTATCGGTCAGTCGTTCGGCCAGGCGAGCGGCGCGTCGCGCGTGATCTTCGTCGGCGCGATCGTCGCGGTGACGTCAAGTCGCAACGTCGCTGTAACGAAGCGTCAGGCACCACAGAACCTGAAACGCCGCGAAGAGACCGATCACCGGCCACATGATCGACGCTTACTCTCGAACCGTCGGCATCGTTTGTTCGCGATGCGCGAACGGAGCGGTCCATACGCGTCGCCATATTCTCGTCAGCGCGTCCTTGTCGTTGCGGTCGATTCGATCCGCGCTCGTCGATCCAACGTTGCGATTCGCGTTCCTGTTCGTTCCGATCGCCTCTTTCTCCTCTTTCTCGTCGATCGCGATCAGCTCGTTGATGGCGTGGTCCAGAGCGGGTTGACGCTCCGCGATCCCATTTGCGTCGGCGCTCGTCGTCGAGGATTCTACCGCTTCGTGAAGCGACCGCAGCGTCGGGTAGCTAGCGCGCACGACCGACTCCAGCGCAACGGTCAACGCGTTGCAGCAGCGCGTGGTTGTTCACCGTTGGGTCAACGCGCGCGAAGAAGCAATTGACTCGACGTTCCGCGGCGCCGTTCTCGGCATTGAACGGTGTCCTCGTCGCGTTCAGGTCGACAGTAGCGTCGTAGTAGTGTCGCAGCGATCGGATCGCGGTCGGATCGTAGCGTCGGTCGATGTCTCCGTCGCGCCTTCGTCCCTCGAAAGCCGATCGCGCGCGCGACGCTCGACGATCGCACTCGATCAGTACGACGGATCGCGTATATTTGTCATCGATTCTGGCTACGCTAAGTGTTCGCAGCGAATAGTGCAGCGACTCCTCGCTCGTCGGATCGTACGCCACGATGATAACATCGGAGCTGTTCGTGTAAGCGATCGCCAAATGATCGAGCGCGCGATGCGAACACAGATCCACCGACGTGTCGTACAAGTCGTAACCCACCAGCGCGCACGCACGAAGCGCATGCGTCGCGTCTCCGCAATCGTTGCCAGCGGAGCACTGCGTCCGCGTAGCGCGCGTCTCGCACCAATTCGTTCTGCAACAACGATGAATCGTTCGTCGCCTCGGTGTCTAGGAACGCTAATCCCTCGACGCCCGTCGTTGACGATTCGTCGTTGTTGCAGAACGAGCCCGAAGCGAGGTCTCCGTTCCGCTGATATCGGTGCGCCACGAGCACTTCCTGACACGACAGATGTCTCGATTCCACGATGATGGGTCGCGTGGCGCGATGTCGTGACGTTCTCGCGACGACATCTCCGTCGTCCAACAGCAACAGATCTCGCAACACCGAAGTCTTGCCACTGTCTGGTGTTCCCAGAGCGACGACGTGCAAACGACGCGATCGCGCGGGATTTCGCGCGCGACGCATGGTCTCGATCGCTCTGTCCCACCAACGCATATGCGGTTTCGCGCGCGGTGCGACGTCACTGTCATAAGTCGCGAGAGCACAAAGCGTGTTTCTCGTCGATGTCGCGCGGCGCTCGATCGACGACCGGACGAGAGGTGCGGACGTTACTAGTCCGTCGTCGTCCGCGGTTCCTCGCTGGACAAAGTTACCGCGGACATGTGGAATATGTGATACAGCGTGAAGAGCATTTCACTCAGTCGCTCCAACGTCACGATGCCTATTTGCGTCTGCCACAGATCGAAGAGATATGCGAAGAATTCGCGAACTTGAGTCACCGTTAGTTTGGTGCGAAACATGTGACTCATCACATGCACCAGTAATACCGATTTAGCCTCGTGGCACGCGTTGGCTTCGGTGGTCGTCGACGATGGTGTGTAACGCGCCAGTGATAGCACCGCGAATGAGAGCCCGTCCTACGTCAGCGCTCAGAAGCTCCACTTCGTCCTCCTGCCTTGACGGATCGGACAACGGAGACCAGATCGTCTCCGCGATCTCGATAACCCAAATTCGCATCCACCACGAACCGTTCTATCGACGCGTCGCGGTCTCTTCGGTCGCCGGACAAGGCGCTCTCGCACATACTCTCTACGATCGACGACACGCACAGTCACGATTCGTTCTCGTATTCGGCCTATTGTCGATTCGCGAGCTCGCTACTGTCTCGAAGTTGCACCGTCGTCGAGCCGAGATCTCCGATTTCGCGATCGTCCATTTTGTCGATCGACGAGGAGTCCGGTTTCGAGGTTGCGCGAGCGAATCGACGCTTGCTCTCAATCGTTCGAACATGTCCATCAGTGCATTCGAAGCGCATGTAGAGTCGCTTGCCATGGCGCTCATCGGCGCAAGTTAGTCGACGCGCGCTACCGCTGATCTTCATTTGCAGCTAACCGAGAGCTCTCGTCGAGACTCGTTCTCGCGACGCGGTGTTAGTTCGCAGCAACTTGCTGACGAATCTCGTTCGAACGTCCGACACCGAGATTGCGCTCTCGTCGCGAATGCGCGTTGGCCAGGTCACGCATGGCTATGTACATTCGCGTTACAGTCACCATGATGGTGGCCACTAATTTGTCCACTGTCAAACGATGACATCTCCGCCAAAATTCGTCCAACAACGCGGAATCGGGCACATCGGGTATTCGCACGTGAATTCGCACGGCGTTCGCGTCGCCGCGCACCATGAAGTTCATGACTAGATACGTCAGCAGAAGCGACGATCGCACCACGAACAACAGCGTCGATTGCGTCTGCAGACCGGTGGTGACTATAGCGTCTCGCAGCACTATGAATAAGCAGCGATCAAAGTCGCAGCCGGCGGAATCGTGCCAAGCGGCGAGAGTCTCCTTTACGGCTCGCTTGTTCGGTTCGAAGAGCGCGCGACGACAGTACTCGTTCACATTGACGTTTCGACGCAGTTGATCGGAGTCGCGAATGAACGCGAACACGTACTCGAGAGACTGTTTCACCACGTTGAGGATGTACAGTTGATTGCGTCGGTTCGATTCTCGCACTCGGGAGCGACGGCACCAATCACGCTCGGATCGACCAGCATGTTCTTGACGCGCGCCAGATGCTCGCGCACGGTCACCTTGAAACCGGAGAACCAGAGTCGAACATTCATTCAGCACGGCGGCCATGTCTCTCACTCGAGCATCCTCGTTCGAGAGAAACACCACCAGTTTAGCCGGTTTGTCGTACATCAGAAATCCGTAACAGTGCAGAAATAGGCGCAAATCGCTCCTCGACACGGTGGCTTCGACGCGCGAGTCCAGAAAATTGCTTCGCTCGTAGAGATTGCACGGAATCACGTTTACGAGCGAAATTGACACGCGATCGTTCCCGTCGCTAACGTTTTCGCTCTTCGTCGATGCGTGCGCTGATACCGCGTTCTCCTCGTCCTCGTATTCCATCGTTTCCACGTTCGCAGCGTCCTCGTCGTTGACGACAACGAACATTACCGCTGGGAGTGGGTAAAGTAGGGTAGTGGGGTAAAAGTATCGTTGGAAAAAAAATTGCCTCTTATTATCACGATACAGTCGCGCCTTTCGACACGGAAACGACGCGACACGGTACGATCGCGCAGAGTCGTCGAACCGAGTCGTCGATCGTCGGTGCCTCGTCGTTAAAGATTGGCGCTAGTTCGCACAGAACGAATTGCAAGAGCGCGTTGTTCTCGGCGACGCATCGATCACCACTGAGCACGCGTCGCGCGATCGAAACGAGCGCGTCGCCGTCGTCGCAGCGACGGGTGTGATCGAACGACGCTCGTATCGCCACCGGTCATTGCCATCGTAGCGGAGATGGCGCTGGAGAGAGATAACTATGTCGCGCAACAAGCGCATCGAAGCGTCGTCTCGCTTGTACATCAACGAATCGCCGTAGTGACGCATCAGCAATCGCTGAACGCTCGAGGGATCCATCGCGGTTGAGCAAGCGCTCGTCGCCCGTTTCAGTCGGTGTCTCCTCGACAGCTCAAACGATGCGAGTGCACGAGTACAACGGATTGAATTCGCGAATTTCGGTCGCCGAACGGTGGAGTTCCGGTCGTACATGAGCGGCGCGTCCTCACAGCACACAGCAGTCGAACGATAACGACGGTCGCGACCAGCCAACGATGCGTCCCACGCCCGCAGGAATTCTCCGAAGAATTGCCACGTAGATGTGATAACCGTGACGATCGCCGATCGGCGACGAAGTGATCCACGCTTGATCGGCGGACGAGGCGCGCAGCGTTTGACGCATTCGATCGATCAACCGGTCTCGCCACAGCAACATCGATTCGGACGAAGCCGCGATATGACGGCGCGATTGATCGCTCGATGCGGTCGCTTCGTCTTTCAACGCGCGTTTGCACTCGATGCATCGAGTCGATATCGATGAACAGGTACTCGTCGTCGAAGCGCGCGGTCGGTCGCGCCGTTAACATGTTGCGCGAGGAAAGATTCGGTGGTGCTCTAACAACGCTCGGTTCGAACGTGTCGTCGCGTATACAGGATTCTCAAACAGTCTTCGAACGATAAAATATCTCGAAAACAATTAGTTTTTGGAAAAAATGTTTCAGGGAAAATTGTAAGATTTAAAAATTGTCTATTTAACGATTTTATCATTTGACCTTGCTAGCGTCAACAATGTCAGGGCAAGTCACATGAACTTTTCAATGGAACGCCCTACTTTTTTTGGCATATTCTTAT